>NC_057814.1:168890548-168929528 GCF_018294505.1 Triticum aestivum | reverse complement strand
CCCCTTGCTCCTTTATATACGGGGGCAGGGGGCACCCTAGACACAACAATTGATCGTTTGATCTTTTAGCCATGTGCAGTGCCCCCTCCACCATAGTCCACCTCGATAATACTGTAGCGGTGCTTAGGCGAAGCCCTGCGTCGGTAGAACATCATCATCGTCACCACGCCGTCGTGCTGACGAAACTCTCCCTCAACACTCGGCTAGATCGGAGTTCGAGGGACGTCATCGGGCTGAACGTGTGCTGAACTCGGAGGTGTCGTGCGTTCGGTACTTGATCGGTCGGATCGTGAAGACGTGCGACTACATCAACCGCGTTGTGCTAACGCTTCCGCTTTCGGTCTACGAGGGTACGTGGACAACACTCTCCCCTCTCGTTGCTATGCATCACCATGATCTTGCGTGTGCGTAGGAATTTTTTTGAAATTACTACGTTCTCCAACACAGGAGCGCCTGCGTGGTGGCATGCAGATCTTTGTGAAGATTAAAGACCTGCAAATCTAGATGGGAACCAGAAGACGAAGACCCCCGGCAAGATCCTTGCCGGGGACAGACGAAGACCCCCGGCAAGATCCTTGCAGGGGACGCCCACAAGACCCTGGCAAGACCCTTGCCGGGGGCATCTGCGGGGCCACAACCAGGCCTGCACCTACCAAGGTTTCGCTGTCCCACGGCCATTCCGACGCGGCAACCAGCCTGCCAAACTCGGCACGCACCTACGTTGCAGCATGCAACTTCTAGGCCAACTAGCCAAGCACCTGCGTGGTGGCATGCAGATCTTCGTGAAGACCCTCTCACCGCACCAACTCAGTAGCCAGCCAGCCAGCGTGGCGCTGCATGCCTCGTCACCTTGGACGCGCGTCGAAGCAAGGCGAGGCGGCGATAGACAGGACAAGCTTCTTTGCCGTCACCGATAAAGAAAGAGGGCACGTCGGCAGCGCATTAAATGCTTTTGTTCTACGGTCCCAGGCGATAGACTTGTACACTGTATATACTTTCCACCTCCTATGTGCCACTGTGGCGACCCCTTTCACATATAAAAGGAGGCCCGAGGTGTACTTAGGAAGGATTCGGACTTTTTGGACTGGGCACGCACCGCAGCTAGTTCAAGAACTCAAGAACACCAAATATACACCAATGCAGGACTAGGGTATTACGCATCGTTTGCGGCCCGAACCTGGGTAAAAATCCCTCGTGCTGATCATTTAGACCTGCTCTATGCGCAGCTTCACGCCCCGCCAACCGTAGAAGGGATTCCCCGGGATCCCATAGGTGTCGTTTCCCCCGACAGAGGGACATATACATGATAGCATTCGATGACGGCCTCCCACATCCGTGCCTACGAACTGGTCCATTTGTCCGCAGACGGATGCGGAATAACTTTACGGATCGTTGTTGGAGTGCTCTAATATATTCAGGTGGGGAAGCTCTCCCTCCGGTGACCAGTTCAAGAAATAAAAACCTCTACGAGCTGTTTTTCTTTTTTACCCTGTTTCCCTCATTAACTTGCCGCTCTATATACTTTGCGTTATCCAAGTTTCATCCAGGAGAACTCTGACAAGGTGGAATATTTGCAAAGGACCGTGCATGTGCTTCATTTATTTCTAGGTGGACCATGGAATGTAATAGATGCTATGATCTTTCGGATCGGAATAGTTCCTCCATGACGTTGTAATGGCAGTGTCGGCCAACAGCGCAAACGGCACGACGCAAAACAGTTGCACGCTTGGACCGCCCTGCGCGCTTTAAAATGACCCAAGATCGATCGGGCACCTCAACACAGATGAATCAAAGCCGGAAAAAAATCGGCACGTCCACTCCGGCAACATGGTGAGCTCACCACTCCATCCCAACAAGCACCTCCTCAAAACCCTCTACCAGCTGCTTGTGAACAACTTCCTCGCCGTCGTCGTCGTGCCGGCGACAGCCGTCGGCGTTCTCCGCAAAGCCGCGCAACTCGGCCCCGACGAGCTACTCACCCGGCTCCATGGCTTGCGGCAGGTCCACGTGTTCCTGGCCGTCTTCCTCCCGCTCGCCTTGGCCACCCTCTGCCTCATGCGGCGCCCTCGCAGCGTGTACCTCGTGGACTACGCTTGCTGCCGGCCGAGACCCAATTGCCGCGTATCCATGGGCTCCTTCACCGAGAACGCTCGCAACATGCCGTACCTCGATGATGGCAGCTTCCGCTTCTTGACGCGCATGCTCGAGCGCTCGAGCCTCGGCGACCAGACGTACCTCCACCCTTCCTTGCACAATATCCCGCCGCGCTGCAGCCTGAGCGACAGCCGCGACGAGGCGGAGCAGGTCATCTTTGCAGCCATCGACGACCTGCTCGCCAAGACGGGCATAAGTCCCGGAGCGATCGACATCATCGTCACCAACTGCACCGCCTTCAACCCGACGCCGAGCTTCACCGACATGATTATAAACAAGTACAAGCTCCGAAGCGACATCCGGGACGCCCACATCTCCGGGATGGGGTGCAGCGCGGGGGTGATCTCCATGGAGGTCGCGAGGAACCTCCTGCGGGCGGCGCCGCGTGGCGCGCACGCCCTGGTGGTGTCCACGGAGACCACCTCGCTCATCAACTACACGGGGAAGAACCGCGCGATGCTGCTGCCAGCCGTCCTGTTCCGCATGGGCGCGGGCGCGGTGCTGCTGTCGACGTCCAAGTCTACGTCCCGGTTCAGGCTCACGCACGTCGTGCGGACGCTCACCGCCGCGCAGGACAGAGCTTACCGGTGCGCGTACCAGGAGGAGGACGAGGAGGGACAGACGGGAATAAACCTGTCCAAGGACCTCGTGGCTATCGCCGGCGAGACGCTCAAGGCAAACATCGTCGCAATAGGGTCGCTCGTCCTCCCGCCATCGGAGAAGCTGCTCTTTGCGCTGTCGTTCGTTGCGCGGAAGGTGCTGAACAGAAAGACCAAGCTGTATGTCCCCGATTTCCGCACGGCCTTCCAGCACTTCTGCATCCATTCTGGTGGCCGGGCAGTGATCGACGCGGTGCAAACTAGCTTATGCTTATCAGACGAGGACGTCGAGCCATCACGGATGACGCTTCACCGGTTCGGGACCACGTCCAGCAGCTCGTTGTGGTACGAGCTTGCATACATCGAGGCCAAGAGGCGGACGCGCAAGGGCGACCGTGAAGCCTGTATTTACAAGAAAGTGAGTGGGAGCACTACAACATTTCTGATAAGTATATGTGAATGACATATTGTTGATCGGAAATAATGTAGAATTATTCTGCAAAGCATAAAGGAGTGTTTGAAAGGAGTTTTTCAAAGAAAGACCTCGGTGAAGCTGCTTACATGTTGAGCATCAAGATCTATAGAGGTAGATCAAGACGCTTGATAAGTTTTTACATACCTTGACAGGATTTTGAAATAGTTCAAAATGGAACAGTCAAAGAAAGAGTTCTTGCCTGTGTTACAATGTGTGAAGTTGAGTAAAGACTCAAAACCCGACCACGGCAGAAAAATAGAAAGAGAATGAAGATTCATTCCCTATGCCTCAGTCATAGTTATATCAAGTATGCTATGCTGAGTGCCAGACCTATTGTGTACCTCACCATAAGTTTGGCAAGGGAGTACAATAGTGATCTAGGAGTAGATCACTGGACAGCAGTCAAAATTATCCTTAGCGGAATAAGGATATATTTCTCGGTTATGGAGGTGATAAGGAGTTCGTCGTAAAGAGTTACGTCGATGCAAGATTTGACACCGATCTGGATGACTCTAAGTCACAATCCAGATACATATTGAAAAGTGGGAGCAATTAGCTAAAGTAGCTCCGTGCAGAGCATTGTAAACATAGAAATTTGCAAAATACTTACGGATCTGAATGTGACAGACCCGTTGACAAATATTATCTCACAAGCAAAACATGATCACACCTTAGTACTCTTTGGGTGTTAATCACATAGCGATGTGAACTAGATTACTGACTCTAGTAAACCCTTTGGGTGTTGGTCACATGTCGATGTGAACTATGGGTGTTAACCACATAAAGATGTGAACCATTGATGTTAAATGACATAGTGATGTGAACTAGATTATTGACTCTAGTGCAAGTGGGAGACTGAAGGAAATATGCCCTAGAGGCAATAATAAAGTTATTATTTATTTCCCTTATATCATGATAAATGTTTATTATTCATGCTAGAATTGTATTAACCGGAAACATGATACATGTGTGAATACATAGACAAACAGAGTGTCACTAGTATGCCTCTACTTGACTAGCTCGTTGATCAAAGATGGTTATGTTTCCTAGCCATAGACATGAGTTGTCATTTGATTAACGGGATCACATCATTAGGAGAATGATGTGATTGACTTGACCCATTCCGTTAGCTTAGCACTCGATCGTTTAGTATGTTGCTATTGCTTTCTTCATGACTTATACATGTTCCTATGACTATGAGATTATGCAACTCCCGTTTACCGGAGGAACACTTTGTGTGCTACCAAACATCACAACGTAACTGGGTGATTATAAAGGTGCTCTACAGGTGTCTCCAAAGGTACTTGTTGGGTTGGCGTATTTCGAGATTAGGATTTGTCACTCCGATTGTCGGAGAGGTATCTCTGGGCCCTCTCGGTAATGCACATCACTTAAGCCTTGCAAGCATTGCAACTAATGAGTTAGTTGTGGGATGATGTATTACGGAACGAGTAAAGAGACTTGCCGGTAACGAGATTGAACTAGGTATTGAGATACCGACGATCGAATCTCGGGCAAGTAACATACCGATGACAAAGGGAACAACGTATGTTGTTATGCGGTCTGACCGATAAAGATCTTCGTAGAATATGTGGGAGCCAATATGAGCATCCAGGTCCTGCTATTGGTTATTGACCGGAGACATGTCTCGGTCATGTCTACATAGTTCTCGAACCCGTAGGGTCCGCACGCTTAACGTTTCGATGACAGTTATATTATGAGTTTATATGTTTTGATGTACCGAAGGTTGTTTGGAGTCCCGGATGTGATCACGAACATGACGAGGAGTCTCGAAAATGGTCGAGACATGAAGATTGATATATTGGATGACTATATTCGGACACCGGAATGGTTCCGGGGGTTATCGGATATATACCGGAGTACCGGGGGGTTACCGGAACCCCCCCCCGGAGGCTATTGGGCCTCATGGGCCCAATTGGTGGAAGAGGAGAGGCGGCCAAGGGGCAGCCGCGCGCCCCTCCCCCCCCTCCCCCAAGTCTGAATTGGACAAGGAGGGGGGCGGCGCCCCCCCCTTTCCTTTCCCCCTCTCTCCTTCCCTCTCCTCTCCTAATCCAACAAGGAAGGGAGGGAGTCCTACTCCCGGTGGGAGTAGGACTCCTCCTGGCGCGCCTCCTCCTGGCCAGCCGCACCTCCCCCCCTTGCTCCTTTATATACGGGGGCAGGGGGCACCCTAGCCACAACAACTGATCGTTTGATCTTTTAGCCGTGTGCGGTGCCCCCCTCCACCATAGTCCACGTCGATAATACTGTAGCGGTGCTTAGCCGAAGCCCTGCGTCGGTAGAAGATCATCGTCGTCACCACGCCATCGTGCTGACGAAACTCTCCCTCAACACTTGGCTGGATCGGAGTTCGAGGGACATCATCAGCCTGAACGTGTGCTGAACTCGGAGGTGCCGTGCGTTCGGTACTTGATCGGTCGGATCGTGAAGACGTACGACTACATCAACCGCGTTGTGCTAACGCTTCCGTTTTCGGTCTACGAGGGTACGTGGACAACACTCTCCCCTCTCGTTGCTATGCATCACCATGATCTTGCGTGTGCGTAGGAATTTTTTTGAAATTACTATGTTCCCCAACAGTGGCATCCGAGCCTGGTTTTATGCGTTGATGTTATATGCACGAGTAGAACACAAGTAAGTTGTGGGCGATATAAGTCATACTGCTTACCAGCATGTCATAATTTGGTTCGGCGGTATTGTTGGATGAAGCGGCCCGGACCGACATTACGCGTACGCTTACGCGAGACTGGTTCTACCGACGTAATTTGCACACAGGTGGCTGGCGGGTGTCAATTTCTCCAACTTTAGTTGAACCGAGTGTGGCTACGCCCGGTCCTTGCGAAGGTTAAAACAGCACCAACTTGAAAAACTACCGTTGTGGTTTTGATGCGTAGGTAAGAACGGTTCTTGCTAAGCCCGTAGCCGCCACGTAAAATTTGCAACCAGACCTCACCTACAGAGAGAGGCCAGTAAAGATTTTGGAAGAGTCTGAAAGGAGGACCCGTCAGAAAACAACAAAAATTTTCAGGGTTCAGTGGAGCAACCACACTGAGGATGAAGCTACATGGGAAAGGGAAGATTTTCTCTAGGCAGAATATCCATATCTATTCGAGGATCAGCTGAAATCTCGAGGACGAGATTTTTCCTAAGGGGGTAGGTGTTGTGACACCCAAAAAATTTTTATTGGATTTTTCAAACTTTTAATTTTTATTTGAGGAGGGTATTTAAATTTTTCTTCTAAAGAACCACCCTCTCAAAACTTTTCTTTTATGGCAAGTGTTCTATTTGGATTCACCCAAGACTTGATTTTTCTTGGAGGTTTTTCCTTTTATTTGGACTCAAAACCAAATGCTTTTCACTTGGGAAATTTCTTTTGAAAAATCTTTTAAATAGCCCCATGGCATTTCGAAATGATTCTTTGCCACTTTCAACAAAACCTCTCTTACCATGACCTTAGTGCAAATCCACTCCCACAAACCTTCCCTCATCTTGGGATCATGATTTGCATCAAATCCAGCAAGTTGAACCTCCCCATATGATTATTTTCCATTTAAATCTTATCAAAACAATTTCCGCCTTCTATTCTAGCTATTGGAGATTTACAAAGGAGCTACCATTTCTGTTTTGATTTTTGCCTCCAAACCTTTTCCCCATCCTAGTCCTTTGAACCCTCAACCTAGATCCATGAAGATCCACTGGTCTTCAGTTCAAAATTTTCAAACTATACTTGCTGCAAGTTTGGACCAGATTTGCCAAATTTGATGAAATTCATTCAAATCCTTCTCCAAAAATTCTGGGAAAAATCAGGCAGCCTCTGGGTGCATTGAGAGGTCACCTCACCAAGTCCCAGCTCCAGGAAAATTTTTCTTCATGCCAAATCATTTCGTCGAACACCTACTGGACACTGTTGCTGTCATTGTTCAGTTAAGTTCAGAGAACAGTTTCAGTGCACTGTCGTTTTCTTCAGTGTCCGTTGTCCATCTCGCCAGTGACCGCGTTGGCGCCTTGCTCCCCGTCCCCTCCCCCTTGTCTCTGCACCGCACGAGCGCCTGGAGCCTTGCGGACGTCGGCGACGAGCAGGAGGTGGTGCGCCGCCCCGTGACCGACGCCAGCGGCGGCTTTGCGGCCGCTAGAGAGAGGCGCGGCGCAAACGGCGCCACCCAGCGCCGCCCAAGCCACCGGAGGCCGTCGCGTGGCCTTCCACTCCCCCATGCGCGCTGCCACCCTCGTCGTGAACCGCTGGGCGCGGAGCGCGCTCTCTGCCGTCGTTGTGCCCGTGCGGCCACCCCACCGTGGACCGGCACCATTACGCCAAGACCGACCAGGATTAGCAGGGGAACAGCACCAGTACACCTCACTGATGCTACCTAGCCACCTAAACCCCTTCCCAAGCCGCTGCCCCGCCGTAATTGCTCGCCGTAGCAACCCCGTTCACGGCCATCCCCTCGAGCCGCCTATAAATAGAGGCCCCGAGCTCCAGCTAGTACCCACACCACCTCTACACTCCACCTAGACCCTGCCTAGCCACTGGGAGAGCCCCGAGGAAGTCTCCTTCCTCAACTCCGGCCGCCGCGACCCGCCACGGGATCCAGCTCGATTCGCTCCCGTGCGTGCACCCCTGCCTCCCATCTCTTGCCAGTAACCCTCTAATGCATCCCTCCTTCTGACCCGCGCTTCAATTCGAAGTTTGCAGCACTCCACCGGAGATCCCCACCATCGCCCGAGCCGCCGTCCGCCGGAGAAAGTGTCGTCGTCGATGTGGTGCTCTCCGACGCCCAAGTCCACCACCCACCGACGCAGAAGGACACGTTGATACTCTTGGTACACTCTGATCGCCCTGACTCGCCGTGGTTCGACGCCGGCGACCACCGCAACTTTCGGGCGCCGGCGAGGTTTTCAAACCTGATGTGTGGACTCCACACGTCAGCCTCTCTTTCTTTCCCCCGCCAATCGTTTTCTGTTGGCGCCTTCGGGCAGAGTACGTTTTCTCTGTGGGCTTGCGCATTTCTATTCGAACCGTTTTCTGTTTTCTTAGTTAAACCCCTGGAACTTTTCTGTTTCATTACAAATGAGTCCCTGGACAAAAACCCTTATAACTTTTTAATAAAAGGTGATTTTTGAGTGATTCTTTTTCTGACAGTCTTAAAATTTTGTCTAGTTTTTTATGGGATTTATTTGAAAAAAATTTGGAACAACTTTTGTGCACGCGTTGGTTTTCACGTTAATATGCATTTTTTCACTATGCCGTAGGTTCCGGGAGAGGTGACGGAGCCGCGAACTTCGCCGAACTAGACTCCGACTTCTCCGAACCAGGCAAGCATGTTTGAACCTTTGATATAATAGGTGTTTTGCATGTTTGCGTAAAAGGTTGTGCATGGCATATGAGCATCGGTGGGTATCTCGTTGCATGTGAGGCAACTACCCGTGTGTTCCAAAGTTACGGAGATCTCTGATGAGAGATGGCCTAGTCATGTGGTGACATGAAGGGCAGTGAGGTGGTACTGTTGTAGCATGCCAGCCTTACGTCTTCCGTTTAAATTCCGACGTTAACGTGGACGGAGTCACGTTATCGTTCTTTCCCCTTTCGTGCTACCACATGTTTTCTGCCAGAATGCGGTTTAGTAAGTTGGTAACCTCTTTCCGTGTACACACCAAACAGAGGGGCCGGGATGATGGTACCATGGCCCTGGATTAAAGCCAGTCATCCGGTCAGGGGGCATGGGTGTTTCCGGTTGGGACCGAGAGGGGGGCACCCCTTAGAGCGCGCGTATAGAAATTTGATCCCATGCTATGCGAGGTTGTAGCCTCCCCGTCTCAAGGTCTTTCTGGAACGTTGCCGAGGGTGATCCCTGGCTTCGGAATGTTAAATGGGTGTGTACTGGTTAGACATGTTTCTTCCAAAACACCGTAAACGAAACTAGTCCCCGTGACGACTGAAATCCGTTGGCTGTGGTTAAAGTACAAACTCTGCATGTTTGCCTTTTACTTTCAATATAAGCCCTTTATGTGATGTCGCTCAGACGTCCGACTGTGGCATGTTTGTCTTTTATTTTCTGTTATAAGCCCTTTATGTGGTGTCGCATTGACGCCCGACTGCGGCATTGTATTCCTTGCATTTTCCTCTCGAGGAGTCATTCAGACCCTCGTTTGGCACCCAGTATATTACTTTGGGATTTTGGGAGGACTACCGCCCGACTTCTCTTTTATTTCCCGTGCAGTTTATCTCTATGTCTGAGTGCACTTGTTGACCTGTGCATATGCATCATGTTTACATTTGTTATATCTTATGTCCGAACTGTCTTGCGAGTACTTTCATAGTACTCACCTGGCTTGTTGATTTGGCCAGATGTTGACGAAGGCGATCTCATGGATGAAGAGTTTGCTAGTGAATCCGACGCCTAGAGGAGTCCCAGTCAGCCCCGTGCGATCTTGGATTTTGGTCACTTGTATTATATACGCTTCCGCCACCCGCAATAAATCTCCTCGAGCTTCACTCCGACGCTCGAAGGGTTGTAGTCTTCAGGAGTCATATCACCCGCTCCGCTGTGATATATCCACCACCGTTGTTATCGTGAGTTAGTAGTTATGCCACCCTATCCGCCGTTATGTTTTATCGGCATGCATGTAATAAACTGTTGAGCAGTCTCCGCTCAACCTTGTATTATATTCAGTACTCCTGGTATTTTTCTTCTGTGACCAAGATATTGTCTACCAGTAAGAAGGAATTCTTCTTTACTGGTCCGTAAAAGGGATTGGTCTCTCAATAAATATTTTATTGAAAAACCGGTCGTGACAAGCTTGGTACCAGAGCCAGGCTGACTGTAGGAAGCCACTAGGTGCGATCGCTAATCGGTTATTAGCATCTTTTGTGCTTTTTCAGCATTTTGCAATTGTAGCCATTTTCTGTTGGTCATCATAAAATTTGTGACTTGACTACTCAGAATTTTTGCCAACTTTTGTAGATGGCTGGCAGCAACTGCGAGACTCGAGTGTTCACGAACGTGCCCGAGGGGTTTGTCAAGCTCCTCGTTTCCATCACCAAGCTCGCGATCGGGCCAGCGACTCGCCCGGAGTTCACACTTTACCAGCACAAGCTCAGTGACGACGTGTCTATGCACCAAGCCGTGGTGCAATTCAAGGGAGGACGTTCTGCATCACGCCACTTCCGTTTTGTGGGAAGGGCCATGCCTACGGAGAGGCATGCCATGCAGATGGCTGCCCGTGAGGCGATAGCTCGTCTTCGGGACATCCTTCCTGTGATGAAGACTCGTCGCTACCGCTACCTCCCATGCCATGTGCCATACACCTGTCACTATGCATTTTCCTGCCATCGGGGAGAATGAGATGAAGCCATCGAGATGGTTGTGGAGTATCTCAAGGCTCTGGAGGAGTCTTTCGACAACCTCGTGGACGATCTTGTGGCTGCCCGGATGGACTTAGTTCGGGGCGGTCCTACCAGCAGGAAGGAGCTTCTTCACACAGCACCGCCTCTGACTTTCGTCTCATCTTCAGCCTCTTATGCACCGACCATTTTGGCCACTGCTCGCCGTCTGCCTACCACTGAGGAGTTCGACAGAGTCATCGCTCCTACTCCAGTCAGAGCTGCACCGCCTACCGCACCCACACTGCCGCCTGTCGCACCCGCCCTATCACCGCCGCGCAGTGCTTCGCGCCGGGAGCCTGCTAGAGAGGAGGTGGAGGTTGAATCTCCTGCACCACTGAGTCTTGCCCTCGGCAAGCGAAAGGACATCGTCACCATCTCCGACTGAGAGCGCCGTGTAGTCGCGCGTTATGTCTGCCTGTATGATGTGTTTTTATCTGTACGCTAGTTTGTAGTAGTTGTGCTCGCTGCACCCCCGAGAGTGTGCTAATAACATGTCAGGAATGTGTACACACATCCTGAGTGCTGTATCGTATGTTTGCGTTTCGCGTGTAAGATTTGTGTTAAGCGTCTCTTCTCCGTGCAGAGCTGTTTATCTTTTCTTGAAAATCTTGAGATCTTTTAAAATTTTGGCTTTGCAAGATTTTTTGCACCTCGCAGTTCTTCTCATGATTTTCGCAAATAATACCCCAGAGTGGAAAATGTCTCGTCCATGGACTCGTTCCATGCCCAATCAGCCAGAGGAAGTATTTGGGACTCAGACCAGCAACAACTTCACTCAGGGACAGTCTAGTCAACAAGACAGTGAGGCCGCCTTATCTCAAGTATGCCGCCTTTTTGAACAAAGCCAACAGCAACACCAAGAGATGATGAACCACGTCATCAATATGGGAAACCACCGTGAGCCGTACCAGCCACACTCCAAGCTGTCTGAATTACACAAGACTCGCCCTTCAACGTTTGCTCACACCGATAGGCCACTTGAAGCCGATGATTGGCTTCGTGACATCGAAAGGAAACTGGTTATTGCTTAGTGTTCAGATCATGAGAAGGTGCTTTATGCACCACACTACCTTGCTGGAGCAGCTGCAGCATGGTGGGAAAACTTCCTACACATGCATCCCAGTGAACACAACATCACCTGGGAAGAGTTCAAGGAAGGCTTTCGTGGGGCGCACATCCCCAGGAGCATCATAAAAATCAAGAAAAGAGAATTTGATGACCTCAAGCAAAGAGGCATGTCAGTGACAGAATACAACGGTCAGTTTACCCAGCTATCTCGTTATGCCTACGACGAGCACATGACAGAGGACAAGAAGATGGAAAAATTCCTGGACGGCCTGGCACCAGCACTAAGATGCCAACTGGTTGTACACACCTTCCCGGATTTTAAAACTCTGGTTGACAAGGCCATTACCTTGGAGAATGAGCGCCGTAGTCTGGAACATATCCGTAAGCGAAAGAGGGACAAAATGACTCTTGCTCGCAACAACAGAAGCAGGACTGAGGTTCCAAGGACAGAAGCAAGGAAACCCATGACTACTGATCCAAGGCCCGTCAGACAGTTTCATGCCAGAGACAAGGAGTTCACGTACCGTCCAGGGGTCACATGCTATGCTTGTGGTGAAGAAGGACACTATGCCAAACAGTGTCCAAAACCAAGGAACTCGACCCCTAAGCCAAACAATAGTGGGAATAATCCAGCCCCCAAGCGCAACAATTTCAATCCCAACAACAACCACAGGAAGGGTCACCTGAACCATGTGACCAAGGAAGAAGCGCAGAATGCCCCAGACATCATGCTCAGTACATTCCCTGTCAACACAGTACCTGCCACGGTTTTGCTTGATTCTGGAGCTTCCCATTCGTTCGTTTCGAAGAATTTTGTTTTGCAACATGGTTTTCCGATACTTCCCTTGGAAAAATCTATGATCATCAAGTCCCCCCGGAATAAACAAATCGCTCAGAGTTACTGCCAAGGAGTGATCATTGAATTCGAAGGACTACCGTTCCAAGCAAACCTCATCGTGTTGGAAAATAAAGGATTGGATGTCATTTTAGGGATGGACTGGTTGACCACCAACAAAGGATTTATTGACTGTTTCAATCGGACTATGATCCTCACTCATCATCACGGCAAGACAATAAAGGTTACAGCTCAGGAAAGACCACGGTCACAGCGACCAAATTTGAACAAAATGGACATTTCGGAATTGAGAAAAGTTCCAGTGGTGTGCGATTTTCCGGACGTATTTCCTGAAGAACTACCAGGCATGCCACCAGACCGAGAAATTGAGTTCAGCATTGAACTAGCACCTGGCACCACTCCCATCTATAAGAAACCTTATAGAATGGCACCCTCAGAATTGGTAGAGTTGAAGAAGCAGATAAAGGAATTATTGGACAAAGGATTTATTCGAGCCAGCTCCTCACCTTGGGGTTCGCCAGGTTTATTCGCCAAGAAAAAGGATGGGACACTGAGATTGTGTATAGACTATCGAGCTCTCAATATGGTCACCATCAAAAACAAATACCCGATGCCACGGATAAATGATTTGTTTGACCAGATCGCGCAAGCCAAGGTGTTCTCAAAAATTGATTTGAGATCGGGATACCATCAATTGAAAGTACGGATAGAAGATATCCCTAAGACAGCATTCACTTCCAGATACGGATTATATGAGTTCACAGTAATGCCGTTTGGATTGACGAACGCCCCTGCTTATTTCGTCCACCTCATGAACAAAGTATTTATGAAGTTTATGGACAAATTTGTTGTGGTGTTCAATGACGACATTCTGGTATATTCAAGAACACCAAAGGAGCATGCTGAGCACCTCAGAATCGTTTTGGGAGAATTAAGGAAACACCAATTGTACGCCAAATTTAGCAAGTGTGAATTCTGGCTAAGACAAGTTGGTTTCCTGGGTCATATATTGAACCAAGAAGGCATAGCCGTAGACCCAGAAAAGGTCAAAGCCATACTTGACTGGAAGCCACCAGCCAACGTGACCGACGTTCGGAGTTTCCTAGGGATGGCTGGATATTACCGGAGATTTATTGAAGGATTATCCACCGTGTCAAAACCAATAATCCAGTTGCTCAAGAAAGATAAGAAGTTTGTATGTACGGAAGCATGCGAGAAAAGCTTCCAAGAACTCAAGAGGAAGCTAACAACCGCATCGGTATTAACCGTGCTAGACATACACAAGAGTTTCGAAGTATATTGTGACGCATCCCGGAAGGGTCTCGGATGTGTGCTGATGCAGGATGGCAAAGTTGTCGCGTATGCCTCCAGGCAACTGTGGAAACATGAGGAAAATTACCCAACACATGACTTGGAGCTAGCAGCAGTCATACATGCACTCAAGGAGTGGAGGCACTTCCTGTTGGGAAATCGTTGTGAAATATATACGGACCATAAGAGCCTTAAATATATTTTCACACAGCCAGAACTAAATTTACGCCAACGACGCTGGTTGGAATTGGTCAAGGACTATGATGTCGGCATTCACTACCATCCAGGGAAGGCAAATGTAGTGGCTGATGCCCTTAGTCGGAACCCTAGCCCGGATGGCGACAGTACAAAAAAATTGAGGCCTGAGTTTCAGCAAGAGTTCACTAGACTCAACATGGTGTTAGTCTCTGAGGGCACCGTATCGAACCTGGAAATACATCCCACCCTTATGGAACAAATTAAGAAGGCCCAGCAGGGGCATCCCAGAATCGAAGGTATAAAGAGAAAAATGAGTCTTGGCAAAGCATCCGAGTTCGTCACAGACAATGAAGGAATCTTATGGTACGGGGACAGACTTTGCGTACCTGACGATGAGGAACTCAAGCAACAAATCCTAACCGAAAGCCACACCGCCCCATACTCGATCCACCCTGGAGGGACCAAAATGTACAAAGACCTTCAGGAAAGATTTTGGTGGCACGGTATGAAAAGAGATATAGCCGCATTTATTGCTTGTTGCGATTCATGTCAACGCATAAAAGCCGAGCATCAGAAGCCAGCAGGACTTCTGCAACCAAACAGGATACCTGAATGGAAGTGGGATGAGATTGGGATGGACTTCATTGTCGGACTACCTCGATCGCAACGCGGAAATGATGCCATTTGGGTCATCACAGATAGGCTAACCAAGGTAGCCCATTTCATTCCTGTGAAGACAACCTACTCCACTCAAAGGCTAGCCAAGCTCTATCTCGCCCGTATAGTTTGTTTGCATGGAGTCCCAAGGACTATAATATCCGACCGAGGCACTCAATTTGTCTCAAAATTTTGGGATCAACTGCAACAAGCTCTAGGCACACAACTAGCTTTCAGTACAGCGTACCACCCTCAGACTGATGGACAAACGGAACGTGTGAACCAAATCCTAGAGGACATGCTGAGAGCCTGTGTGCTCACCTATGGATCCAGTTGGGAAGAAAGTTTGCCGTATGCCGAGTTTGCTTACAACAACAGTTACCAAGCCAGCTTACAGATGGCACCTTTTGAAGCACTGTACGGACGGAGGTGTCGTACCCCACTGAATTGGTCAGAAACAGGCGACGGTCGTATCTTCGGTCCAGACATGCTCAAGGAGGCCGAAGAGAAAGTTAAACAGATCAGGGACAGACTCAAGACAGCACAGAGCCGACAAAAGAGCTACTACGATCAAAAGCATCGCGAGGTCAGCTTTGAACCCGGTGATTCCGTATACCTACGAGTATCTCCTATGAGGGGCCTACAGCGGTTCAAAATTAAAGGGAAGCTAGCCCCGAGATTTATTAGACCATTCTGTGTGACTGCACGAAGACGCACAGTAGCTTACAAACTAGACCTACCCAAGGAACAATCAGACGTCCATGACGTGTTCCATGTCTCACAATTGAGAAAATGTGTAAGTAACCCGGAGAAGCATGTACCTCATGAAAGCATTGATATACAACCAGACCTCACCTACAGAGAGAGGCCAGTAAATATTTTGGAAGAGTCTAAAAGGAGGACCCGTCAGAAAACAACAAAAAATTTCAGGGTTCAGTGGAGCAACCACACTAAGGATGAAGCTACATGGGAAAGGGAAGATTTTCTCCAGGCAGAATATCCATATCTATTCGAGGATCAGCTGAAATCTCGAGGACGAGATTTTTCCTAAGGGGGTAGGTGTTGTGACACCCAAATTTTTTTTATTGGATTTTTCAAACTTTTAATTTTTATTTGAGGAGGGTATTTAAATTTTTCTTCTAAAGAACCACCCTCTCAAAACTTTTCTTTTATGGCAAGTGTTCTATTTGGATTCACCCAAGACTTGATTTTGGTCTTGGAGGTTTTTCCTTTTATTTGGACTCAAAACCAAATGCTTTTCACTTGGGAAATTTCTTTTGAAAAATCTTTCAAATAGCCCCATGGCATTTTGAAATGATTCTTTGCCACTTTCAACAAAACCTCTCTTGCCATGACCTTAGTGCAAATCCACTCCCACAAACCTTCCCTCATCTTGGGATCATGATTTGCATCAAATCCAGCAAGTTGAACCTCCCCATATGATTATTTTCCATTTAAATCTTATCAAAACAATTTCTGCCTTCTATTCTAGCTATTGGAGATTTACAAAGGAGCTACCATTTCTGTTTTGATTTTTGCCTCCAAACCTTTTCCCCATCCTAGTCCTTTGAACCCTCAACCTAGATCCATGAAGATCCACTGGTCTTCAGTTCAAAATTTTCAAACTATACTTGCTGCAAGTTTGGACCAGATTTGCCAAATTTGATGAAATTCATTCAAATCGTTCTCCAAAAATTCTGGGAAAAATCAGGCAGCCTCTGGGTGCATTGAGAGGTCACCTCACCAAGTCCCAGCTCCAGGAAAATTTTTCTTCATGCCAAATCATTTCGTCGAACACCTACTGGACACTGTTGCTGTCATTGTTCAGTTAAGTTCAGAGAACAGTTTCAGTGCACTGTCATTTTCTTCAGTGTTTGTTGTCCATCTCACCAGTGACCGCGTTGGCGCCTTGCTCCCCGTCCCCTCCCCCTTGTCTCTGCACCGCACGAGCGCCTGGAGCCTTGCGGACGTCGGCGATGAGCAGGAGGTGGTGCGCCGGCCCGTGACCGACGCCAGCGGCGGCTTTGCGGCCGCTAGAGAGAGGCGAGGCGTAAACGGCGCCACCCAGCGCCGCCCAAGCCACCGGAGGCCGCCGCGTGGCCTTCCACTCCCCCATGCGCGCTGCCACCCTTGTCGTGAACCGCTGGGCGCGGAGCGCGCTCTCTGCCGCCGTTGTGCCCGTGCGGCCACCCCACCGTGGACCGGCGCCATTACGCCAAGACCGACCAGGATTAGCAGGGGAACAGCACCAGTACACCTCACTGATGCTACCTAGCCACCTAAACCCCTTGCCAAGCCGCTGCCCCGCCGTAATTGCTCACCGGAGCAACCCCGTTCACGGCCATCCCCTCGAGCCGCCTATAAATAGAGGCCCCGAGCTCCAGCTAGTACCCACACCACCTCTACACTCCACCTAGACCCTGCCTAGCCACTGGGAGAGCCCCGAGGAAGTCTCCTTCCTCAACTCCGGCCGCCGCGACCCGCCACGGGATCCAGCTCAATTCGCTCCCGTGCGTGCACCCCTGCCTCCCATCTCTTGCCAGTAACCCTCTAATGCATCCCTCCTTCTGACCCGCGCTTCAATTCGAAGTTTGCAGCACTCCACCGGAGATCCCCACCATCGCCCGAGCCGCCGTCCGCCGGAGAAAGTGTCGCCGTCGACGTGGTGCTCTCCGACGCCCAAGTCCACCATCCACCGACGCGGAAGGACACGCTGATACTCTTGGTACACTCTGATCGCCCTGACTCGCCGTGGTTCGACGCCGGCGACCACCGCAACTTTCGGGCGCCGGCGAGGTTTTCAAACCTGACGTGTGGACCCCCCACGTCAGCCTCTCTTTCTTTCCCCCGCGAACCGTTTTCTGTTGGCGCCTTCGGGCAGAGTACGTTTTCTCTGTGGGCTTGCGCATTTCTATTCGAACCGTTTTCTGTTTTCTCAGTTAAACCCCTGGAACTTTTCTGTTTCATTACAGATGAGTCCCTGGACAGAAACCCTTATAACTTTTTAATAAAAGGTGATTTTTGAGTGATTCTTTTTCTGACAGTCTTAAAATTTTGTCTAGTTTTTTATGGGATTTATTTGACAAAAGTTTGGAACAACTTTTGTGCACGCGTTGGTTTTCACGTTAGTATGCATTTTTTTCCTATGCCGTAGGTTCCGGGAGAGGTGACGGAGCCGCGAACTTCGCCGAACTAGACTCCGACTTCTCCGAACCAGGCAAGCATGTTTGAAACTTTGATATAATAGGTGTTCTGCTTGTTTGCGTAAAAGGTTGTGCATGGCATATGAGCATCAGTGGGTATCTTGTTGCATGTGAGGCAACTACCCGTGTGTTCCAAAGTTATGGAGATCTCTGATGAGAGATGGCCTAGTCATGTGGTGACATGAAGGGCAGTGAGGTGGTACTGTTGTAGTATGCCAGCCTTACGTCTTCCGTTTAAATTCCGACGTTAACGTGGACGGAGTCACGTTATCGTTCTTTCCCCTTCCGTGCTACCACATGTTTTCTGCCAGAATGCGGTTTAGTAAGTTGGTAACCTCTTTCCGTGTACACACCAAACAGAGGGGCCGGGATGATGGTTCCATGGCCCTGGATTAAAGCCAGTCATCCGGTCAGGGGGCATGGGTGTTTCCGGTTGGGACCGAGAGGGGGGCACCCCTTAGAGCGCGCGTATAGAAATTTGATCCCATGCTATGCGAGGTTGTAGCCTCCCCGTCTCAAGGTTTTTCTGGAACGTTGCCGAGGGTGATCCCTGGCTTCGGAATGTTAAATGGGTGTGTACTGGTTAGACATGTTTCTTCCAAAACACCGTAAACGGAACTAGTCCCCGTGACGACTGAAATCCGTTGGCTGTGGTTAAAGTACAAACTCTGCAGAGTCAAATCCTTCCAAATCATCGTATCCATGATCTGGTAGAGTGATCAGTATATCCATATCTATCCTCGTGGAAATTTATCCCCGGTGAACAAACTCAAGTGGTAAACCCAATTTAATTGTTATTCCTGTGGATGGACTAACCTTATATTTGTCTCGTACTTGTAATAATTTATATTCTCGAACTACTGAATTATTGAGTTATGGTATAAGCCCTTTATGTGATGTCGCTCAGACGTCCGACTGTGGCATGTTTGCCTTTTACTTTCAATATAAGCCGTTTATGTGATGTCGCTCAGACGTCCGACTGTGGCATGTTTGCCTTTTACTTTCAATATAAGCCCTTTATGTGATGTCGCTCAGACGTCCGACTGTGGCATGTTTGTCTTTTATTTTCTGTTATAAGCCCTTTATGTGGTGTCGCATTGACGCCCGACTGCGGCATTGTATTCCTTGCATTTTCCTCTCGAGGAGTCATTCAGACCCTCGTTTGGCACCCAGTATATTACTTTGGGATTTCGGGAGGACTACCGCCCGACTTCTCTTTTATTTCCCGTGCAGTTTATCTCTATGTCTGAGTGCACTTGTTGACCTGTGCATATGCATCATGTTTACATTTGTTATATCTTATGTCCGAACTGTCTTGCGAGTACTTTCATAGTACTCACCTGGCTTGTTGATTTGGCCAGATGTTGACGAAGGCGATCTCATGGATGAAGAGTTTGCTAGTGAATCCGACGCCTAGAGGAGTCCCAGTCAGCCCCGTGCGATCTTGGATTTTGGTCACTTGTATTATATACGCTTCCGCCACCCGCAATAAATCTCCTCGAGCTTCACTCCGATGCTCGAAGGGTTGTAGTCTTCAGGAGTCATATCACCCGCTCCGCTGTGATATATCCACCACCGTTGTTATCGTGAGTTAGTAGTTATGCCACCCTATCCGCCGTTATGTTTTATCGGCGTGCATGTAATAAACTGTTGAGCAGTCTTCGCTCAACCTTGTATTATATTCAGTACTCCTGGTATTTTTCTTCTGTGCCCAAGATATTGTCTACCAGTAAGAAGGAATTCTTCTTTACTGGTCCGTAAAAGGGATTGGTCTCTCAATAAATATTTTATTGAAAAACCGGTCGTGACAGTATGCACCATTGCGAAAGTTCTTCGTGTTGATACACCACGTGATGATCGGGTGTGATAGGCTCTACGTTCAAATACAACGGGTGCAAAACAGTTGTACACGCGGAATACTCAGGTTAAACTTGACGAGCCTAGCATATAACAGATATGGCCTCGGAACACTGAGACCGAAAGGTCGAGCGTGAATCATATAGTAGATATGATCAACATACTGATGTTCACCATTGAAACAAATCCATCTCACGTGATGATCGGACTGAATGAAATATGCCCTAGAGGCAATAATAAAGTTATTATTTATTTCCTTATTTCATGATAAATGTTTATCATTCATGCTAGAATTGTATTAACCGGGAACATAATAGTTGTGTGAATACATAGAAAAACAGAGTGCCACTAGTATGCCTCTACTTGACTAGCTCGTTAATCAAAGATGGTTATGTTTCCTAGCCATAGACATGAGTTGTCATTTGATTAACGGGATCACATCATTAGGAGAATGATGTGATTGACTTGACCCATTCCATTAGCTTAGCACTCGATCGTTTAGTATGTTGCTATTGCTTTCTTCATGACTTATACATGTTCCTATGACTATGAGATTATGCAACTCCCGTTTACCGGAGGAACACTTTGTGTGCTACCAAACGTCACAATGTAACTGGGTGATTATAAAGGTTCTCTACAGGTATCTCCGAAGGTACTTGTTGGGTTGGCGTATTTCGAGATTAGGATTGTCGGAGAGGTATCTCTGGGCCCTCTCGGTAATGCACATCACTTAAGCCTTGCAAGCATTGCAACTAATGAGTTAGTTGTGGGATGATGTATTACGGAACGAGTAAAGAGACTTGCCGGTAACGAGATTGAACTAGGTATTGAGATACCGACGATCGAATCTCGGGCAAGTAACATACCGATGACAAAGGGAACAACGTATGTTGTTATGCGGTCTGACCAATAAAGATCTTCGTAGAATATGTAGGAGCCAATATGGGCATCCAGGTCCCGCTATTGGTTATTGACCAGAGAGGTGTCTCGGTCATGTCTACATAGTTCTCGAACCCGTAGTGTCCGCACGCTTAACGTTCGTTGACGATATAGTACTTATTGGGGAACGTAGCAGAAATTCAAAATTTTCTACGCATCACCAAGATCAATCTATGGAGTAATCTAGCAACGAGGGGAAGGGGAGTGCATCTACATACCCTTGTAGATCGCGAGCGGAAGCATTCAAGAGAACGGGGTTGATGTTGTCGTACTCGTCGTGATCCAAATCACCGATGATCCTAGCGCCGAACGGACGGCACCTCCGCGTTCAACACACGTATGGAGCAGTGACGTCTCCTCCTTCTTGATCCAGCAAATGGGGAGGAGAGGTTGATGGAGATCCAGCAGCACGACGGCGTGGTGGTGGAAGTAGCGGGATTCCAACAGGGCTTCGCCAAGCGCTGTGGGAGGAGGGAGGTGTGTCACGGGAGGGAGAGGGAGGCGCCAGGGCTTAGGTATTGCTGCCCTCCCTCCCCCCCCCACTATATATAGGGCCAAGGGAGAGGGGGGGCGCAGCCTTGGCCCTTCCTCCAAGGAAGGGTGCGACCAGGGAGGAGTCCATCCTCCCCAAGGCACCTCGGAGGTGCCTTCCCCCTTTTGGACTCTCCCTTTATCTTATCTCTTGGTGCATGGGCCTCTTGGGGCTGGTTCCCTTGGCCCATATAGGCCAAGGCGCACACCCCTACAGCCCATGTGGCCCCCCGGGGCTGGTGGACCCCCTTGGTGGACCCCCGGACCCCTTTCGGCACTCCCGGTACAATACCGATAAAGTGCGAAACTTTTCCGGCGACCAAAATAAGACTTCCCATATATAAATCTTTACCTCCGGACCATTCCGGAACTCCTCGTGACATCAGAGATCTCATCCGGGACTCCGAACAACTTTCGGGTTACCGCATACTAATATCTCTATAAACCTAGCGTCACCGAACCTTAAGTGTGTAGACCCTACGGGTTCGGGAGACATGCAGACATGACCGAGACGACTCTCCGGTCAATAACCAACAGCGGGATCTGGATACCCATGTTGGCTCCCACATGCTCCTCAATGATCTCATCGGATGAACCACGATGTCGAGGATTCAATCAATCCCGTATACAATTCCCTTTGTCAATCGGTATGGTACTTGCCCGAGATTCGATCGTCGGTATCCCGATACCTTGTTCAATCTCGTTACCGCCAAGTCTCTTTACTCGTTCCGTAACTCACATCATCCCGTGATCAACTCCTTGGTCACATTGTGCACATTATGATGATGTCCTACCGAGTGGGCCCAGAGATACCTCTCCGTTTACACGGAGTGACAAATCCCAGTCTCGATTCGTGCCAACCCAACAGACACTTTCGGAGATACCTGTAGTGCACCTTTATAGCCACCCAGTTACGTTGTGACATTTGGTACACCCAAAGCATTCCTACGATATCCGGGAGTTGCACAATCTCATGGTCTAAGGAACTGATACTTGACATTAGAAAAGCTCTGAGCAAACGAACTACACGATCTTGAGCTAGGCTTAGGATTGGGTCTCGTCCATCACATCATTCTCCTAATGATGTGATCCCGTTACAACGACATCCAATGTCCATGGTCAGGAAACAGTAACCATCTATTGATCAACGAGCTAGTCAACTAGAGGCTTACTAGGGACATGGTGTTGTCTATGTATCCACACATGTATCTGAGTTTCCTATCAATACAATTCTAGCATGGATAATAAACGATTATCGTGAACAAGTAAATATAATAATAACCAATTTATTATTGCCTCTAGGGCATAATTCCAACAGTCTCCCACTTGCACTGGAGTCAATAATCTAGTCCACATCACCATGTGATTAACACTCACAGGTCACATCACCATGTGACCAACATCCAAAGAGTTTACTAGAGTCAACAATCTAGTTCACATCTCTATGTGATTAACACTCAATGAGTTCTGGTTTGATCATGTTATGCTTGTGAGAGAGGTTATTTAGTCAACGGGTCTGAACCTTTCAGATCCGTGTGTGCTTTACGAATATCTATGTCATCTTGTGGATGCTACCACGCGCTACTTGGAGCCATTTCAAATAACAGCTCTACTATACGAATCCGGTTTACTACTCAGAGTTATCCGGATTAGTGTCAAAGTTTGCATCGACGTAACCCTTTACGACGAACTCCTTTTCACCTCCATAATCGAGAAAATTCCTTAGTCCACTAGATACTAAGGATAAGTTCGACCGCTGTCACGTGATCCATTCCCGGATCACTATTGTACCCCTTGACCGACTCATGGCAAGGCACACTTCATGTGCGGTACACAGCATAGCATACTGTAGAGCCTATGTCTAAAGCATAGGGGACGACCTTCGTCCTTTCTCTCTCTTCTGCTGTGGTCAGGTCTTGAGTCTTACTCAATACTCACACCTTGTAACACAGCCAAGAACTCCTTCTTTGCTGATCTATTTTGAACTCTTTCAAAATCATGTCAAGGTGTGCGTTCTTTGAAAGTATCATTAGGCGTCTTGATCTATCTCTATAGATCTTGATGCCCAATATGTAAGCAGCTTTATCCAGGTCTTCCTTTGAAAAACTCCTTTCAAACAACCCTTTATGCTTTCCAGAAATTCTACATCATTTCGGATCAACAATATGTCATTCACATATACTTATCAGAAATGTTGTAGCGCTCCCACTCACTTTATTGTAAATACAAGTTTCTAACAAACTTTGTATAAACCCAAAAACTTTGATCACTCCATCAAAGCGTATATTCTGACTCCAAGATGCTTGCTCTAGTCCATGGAAGGATCGCTGGAGCTAGAATACCTTTTAGCATCCTAAGGATTGACAAAACCTTTCTGATTGTATCACATACAACCTTTCCTTACGAAAACTGGTAAGGAAACTTGTTTTGACATCCATCTGCCAGATTTCATAAATGCAGCTAATGCTAACATGATTCCGACGGACTTAAGCATCGCTACGGATGAGAAAATCTCATCGTAGTCAACTCCTTGAACTTGTGAAAATACTCTTTGCCACAAGTCGAGCTTCATAGACGGTAACATTACCGTCCATGTCCGTATTCTTCTTAAAGATCCATTTATCTCAATGGCTTGCCGATCATCGGGCAAGTTCACCAAAGTCCATGCTTTGTTCTGATACATGGATCCTATCTCGGATTTCATGGCTTCTAACCATTTGTCGGAATATGGGCCCACCATCGCTTCTCCATAGCTCGTAGGTTCATTGTTGTCTAGCAACATTACTTCCAAGACAGGATCACGTGCCACTCTAAAGTAGCACGCATCCTCGTCGTCCTACGAGGTTTTTGGTAGTGACTTGATCCGAAGTTTCATGATCACTATCATGAGCTTCCACTTCAATTGGTGTAGGTGCCACAGGAACAACTTCCTGTGCCCTGCTACACACTAGTTGAAGTGTCGGTTCAATAATCTTATCAAGTCTCCACCATCCTCCCACTCAATTCTTTCGAGAGAAACTTTTCCTCGAGAAAGGACTCGTTTCTAGAAGCAATTACTTTTGCTTCCAGATTTGAAATAGGAGGTATACCCAACTGTTTTGGGTTTTCTATGAAGATGCATTTATCCGCTTTGGGTTCGAGCTTATCAGCCTGAAACTTTTTCACATAAGCATCGCAGCCCCAAACTTTTAAGAAAAGACAACTTAGGTTTCTCTAAACGGTGTCGTCTCAACGGAATTGCGTGGTGCCCCTTTTAAAGTGAATGCGGTTGTCTCTAATGCCTAACCCATAAACGATAGTGGTAATTCGATAAGAGACATCATGGTATGCACCATATCCAATAGGGTGCAGCTATGATGTCCGGACACACCATCACACTATGGTGTTCCAGGCGGTATTAATTGTGAAACACTTTCCACAATGTCTTAATTGTGTGCCAAACTCGTAACTCAGATACTCATCTCTATGACCATATCATAGACATTTTATCCTCTTGTCACGACGATCTTCAACTTCACTCTGAAATTACTTGAACCTTTCAATAATTCAGACTTGTGTTTCATCAAGTAAATACACTCAGCATCTACTCAAATCATCTGTGAAGTAAGAACATAACGATATCCACTGCATGCCTCAGCACTCATTGGACTGCATACATCAAAATGTATTACTTCCAATAAGTTGTTCTCTTGTTCCATCTTACTGAAAACGAGGCCTTTCAGTCATCTTGCCCATGTGGTATGATTTGCATGTCTCAAGTGATTCAAAATCAAGTGAGTCCAAACGATCCATTTGCATGGAGTTTCTTCATGCACATATACCAATAGACATGGTTCGCATGTCTCAATCTTTTCAAAAACGAGTGAGTCAAAGATCCATCTACATGGAGCTTCTTCATGCGTTCTATACCAATATGACTCAAATGGCAGTGCCACAAGAATGTGGTACTATCATTACTATTTTATATCTTTTGGCACGAACATGTGTATCACTGCGATCGAGATTCATTTTAGGTGCAAGACCATTGAAGGTATTATTCAAATAAACAGAGTAACCATTATTCTCCCTAAATGAATAACCGTATTGTGATAAACATAATCCAATCATGTTTACGCTCAATGCAAACACCAATCTCGATGGTAGGGGGAGCATGCGATGCTTGATCACATCAACCTTGGAAACACTTCCAACACATATCGTCATCTCACCTTTGGCTAGTCTCCGTTTATTCCGCAGCTTTTATTTCGAGTTACTAACACTTAGCAACCGAACCGGTATCTAATACCCTGGTGCTGCTAGGAGTACTAGTAAAGTACACATTCATATAATGTATATCCAATATACTTCTGTCGACCTTGCCTGCCTTCTCATCTACCAAGTATCTAGGGTAGTACTGCTTCAGTGACCGTTCCCCTCATTACAGAAGCACTTAGTCTCCGGTTTGGGTTCAACCTTGGGATTCTTCACTAGAGCAGCAAACGATTTGCTGTTTCACGAAGTATCCCTTTTGCCCTTGCCCTTCTAGAAACTAGTGGTTTTACTAACCATCAACAATTGATGCTCCTTCTTGATTTCTACTTTCGCGGTGTCAAACATCGCGAATAGCTCAAGGATCATCATAACTATCCCTGATATGTTATAGTTCATCACGAAGGTCTACTAGCTTGGTGGCAGTGACTATGGAGAACCATCACTATCTCATCTGGGAGATTAACTCCCACTCGATTCAAGCGATTGTGGTACTCAGACAATCTGAGCAAATGCTCAATGATTGAGCTTTTCTCCCTTAGTCTGCAGGTTTAAGAAACTTGTCAGAGGTCTCATACCTCTTGACTTGGGCACTAGTCTGAAATCCCAATTTCAGTCTTCGGAACATCTCATATGTTCTGCGACGTTTCAAAAACGTCTTTGGTGCCACAATTCTAAACCGTTAGCATTACGCACTGAACTATCACGTAGTCATCAAAACGTGTATGTTAGATGTTTTGCAACATCTACAGACGACGCTGAGGTTCAGCACACCGAGCGGTGCATTAAGGACATAAGCCTTCTGTGCAGCAATGAGGACAATCCTCAGTTTACGGACCCAGTCCGCATAATTGCTACTACCAACTTTCAACTAAATTTTCTCTAGGAACATATCTTAAATAGTAGAACTAAAGCGTATGACATAATTTGCAAAGACCTTTTGACTATGTTCGTGATAATGAAGTTCATCTGATTATTTAATGAACTCCCACTCAGATAGACATCCCTCTAGTCATCTAAGTGATACATGATCCGAGTCAAACTAGGCCGTGTCCGATCATCACGTGAGACGAACTAGTCATCATCGGTGAACATCTCCATGTTGATCGTATCTGCTATACGACTCATGTTCGACCTTTCGGTCCCTTGTGTTCCGAGGCCATGTCTGTACATGCTAGGCTCGTCAAGTCAACCTAAGTGTTTCGCATGTGTTCCGAGGCCCTGTCTGTACATGCTAGGCTCGTCAACACCCGTTGTATTCGAACGTTAGAATCTATCACACCCGATCATCACGTGGTGCTTCGAAACAACGAACCTTCGCAACGGTGCACAGTTAGGGGGAACACGTCTCTTGAAATTTTAGTGAGGGATCATCTTATTTATGCTACCATCGTTCTAAGCAAATAAGATGCGTAACATGATAAACATCACATGCAATCAAATAGTGACATGATATGGCCAATATCATTTTGCTCCTTTGATCTCCATCTTCGGGGCACCATGATCATCTTTGTCACCGGCATGACACCATGATCTCCATCATCATGATCTCCATCATTGTGTCTTCATGAAGTTGTCACGCCAACGACTACTTCTACTTCTATGGCTAACGCGCTTAGCAATAAAGTAAAGTAATTTACATGGCGTTATTCAATGACACGCAGGTCATACAAAAAATAAAGACAACTCCTATGGATCCTGCCGGTTGTCATACTCATCGACATGCAAGTCGTGATTCCTATTACAAGAATATGATCAATCTCATACATCACATATATCATTCATCACATCTTCTGGCCATATCACATCACATAGCACATGCTGCAAAAACAAGTTAGACGTCCTCTAATTGTTGTTGCAAGTTTTTACGTGGCTTGTATAGGTTTCTAGCAAGAACGTTTCTTACCTACGTAAAACCACAACGTGATATGCCAATTTCTATTTACCCTTCATAAGGACCCTTTTCATCGAATCCGTTCCGACTTAAGTGGGAGAGACAGACACCCGCTAGCCACCTTATGCAACTAGTGCATGTCAGTCGGTGGAACCTGTCTCACGTAAGCGTACGTGTAAGGTCGGTCCGGGCCGCTTCATCCCACAATGCCGCCGAAACAAGATAAGACTAGTAGCGGCAAGAAGAATTGGCAACATCTACACCCACAACTGCTTTGTGTTCTACTCGTGCATAGAAACTACGCATAGACCTAGCTCATGATGCCACTGTTGGGGAACGTAGCAGAAATTCAAAATTTTCTACGCATCACCAAGATAAATCTATGGAGTAATCTAGCAACGAGGGGAAGGGGAGTGCATCTACATACCCTTGTAGATCGCGAGCGGAAGCGTTCAAGAGTACGGGGTTGATGGAGTCATACTCGTCGTGATCCAAATCACCGATGATCCTAGCGCCGAACGGACGGCACCTCCGCGTTCAACACACGTACGGAGCAGTGATGTCTCCTCCTTCTTGATCCAGCAAGGGCGGAGGAAAGCTTGATGGAGATCCAGCAGCACGACGGCGTGGTGGTGGAAGTAGCGGGATTCCAACAGGGCTTCGCCAAGCGCTGCGGGAGGAGGGAGGTGTGTCACGGGAGGGAGAGGGAGGCGCCAGGGCATAGGTATTGCTGCCCTCCCTGCCCCCACTATATATAGGGCCAAGGGAGAGGGGGGGCGCAGCCTTGGCCCTTCCTCCAAGGAAGGGTGCGGCCAGGGAGGAGTCCATCCTCCCCAAGGCACCTCGGAGGTGCCTTCTCCCTTTAGGACTCTCCCTTTATCTTATCTCTTGGCGCATGGGCCTCTTGGGGCTGGTTCCCTTGGCCCATATAGGCCAAGGCGCACACCCCTACAGCCCATGTGGCCCCCCGGGGCTGGTGGACCCCCTTGGTGGACCCCCGGACCCCTTTCGGCACTCCCGGTACAATACCGATAAAGTGCGAAACTTTTCTGGCGACCAAAATAAGACTTCCCATATATAAATCTTTACCTCCGGACCATTCCGGAACTCCTCGTGACGTCCGGGATCTCATCCGGGACTCTGAACAACTTTCGGGTTACCGCATACTAATATCTCTATAAACCTAGCGTCACCGAACCTTAAGTGTGTAGACCCTACGGGTTCGGGAGACATGCAGACATGACCGAGACGACTCTCCGGTCAATAACCAACAGCGGGATCTGGATACCCATGTTGGCTCCCACATGCTCCTCGATGATCTCATCGGATGAACCACGATGTCGAGGATTCAATCAATCCCGTATACAATTCCCTTTGTCAATTGGTATGGTACTTGCCCGAGATTCGATCGTCGGTATCCCGATACCTTGTTCAATCTCGTTACCGGCAAGTCTCTTTACTCGTTCCGTAACTCACATCATCCCATGATCAACTCCTTGGTCACATTGTGCACATTATGATGATGTCCTACCGAGTGGGCCCAGAGATACCTCTCCGTTTACACGGAGTGACAAATCCCAGTCTCGATTCATGCCAACCCAACAGACACTTTCGGAGATACCTGTAGTGCACCTTTATAGCCACCCAGTTACGTTGTGACGTTTGGTACACCCAAAGCATTCCTACAGTATCCGGGAGTTGCACAATCTCATGGTCTAAGGAACTGATACTTGACATTAGAAAAGCTCTGAGCAAACGAACTACACGATCTTGTGCTAGGCTTAGGATTGGGTCTCGTCCATCACATCATTCTCCTAATGATGTGATCCCGTTATCAACGACATCCAATGTCCATGGTCAGGAAACCGTAACCATCTATTGATCAACGAGCTAGTCAACTAGAGGCTTACTAGGGACATGGTGTTGTCTATGTATCCACACATGTATCTGAGTTTCCTATCAATACAATTCTAGCATGGATAATAAACGATTATCGTGAACAAGGAAATATAATAATAACCAATTTATTATTGCCTCTAGGGCATATTTCCAGCAGTACTATGAGTTATGTATGTTGGTGACCGAATGTTGTTCGGAGTTTTGGATGAGATCACGGATATGACGAGGAACTCCGGAATGGTACGGAAGTAAAGATTGATATGTGGATAGTAGTGTTTGATCTCCGGAAAGGTTCCGGAATCCATCGGAAGGGGTTCCGGATGTTTCCCGAAATGTTTGGGCACGAGAACACTTTATCTGGGCCAAAGGGGAAAGCCCATGAGGTTTTTGGAAAGCGCAAAAGGAAGTTTTGCGGAGTCCAGGGGCCAGACGGATGTTTCCCGAAATGTTTGGGCACGAGAACACTTTATCTGGGCCAAAGGGGAAAGCCCATGAGGTTTTTGGAAAGCGCAAAAGGAAGTTTTGCGGAGTCCAGGGGCCAGACGCCAGGGTCCCTGGCGTCTGGGTCCAGACGCCGGGAACCCTGGCGTCTGGCCCTGGAGTCTGAGAAGGACTCTTGCCTTTCGGGTGAAACCGACTTTGTGGAGGCTTTTACTCCAAATTTCGACCCCAAGGCTCAACATATAAATAGAGGGGTAGGGCTAGCACCCAAGACACATCAAGAAACACCAAGCCGTGTGCGGGCAACCCCGTCTCCTCTAGTTTATCCTCCGTCATAGTTTTCGTAGTGCTTAGGCGAAGCCCTGCGAAGATTGTTCTTCACCAACACCGTCACCACACCGTCGTGCTGCCGAAACTCATCTACTACTTCGCCCCTCTTGCTGGATCGAGAAGGCGAGGACGTCACCGAGCCGAACGTGTGCAGAACTCGGAGGTGCCGTGCTTTCGGTACTTGGATCGGTCGGATCATGAACATGTACGACTACATCAACCGCGTTGATATAACGCTTCCGCCTTCGGTCTACGAGGGTACGTGGACACACTCTCCCCTCTCGTTGCTATGCATCACCATGATCCTGTGTTTGCGTAGGAATTTTTTTGAAATTACTACGTTCCCCAACAGTGGCATCCGAGCCTGGTTTTATGCGTAGATGTCATATGCACGAGTAGAACACAAGTGAGTTGTGGGCGATATAAGTCATACTGCTTACCAGCATGTCATACTTTGGTTCGGCGGTATTGTTGGATGAAGCGGCCTGGACCGACATTATGCGTACGCTTACGCGATACTGGTTCTACCGACGTGCTTTGCACATAGGTGGCTGGCGGGTGTCAGTTTCTCCAACTTTAGTTGAACCGAGTGTGGCTACGCCCAGTCCTTGCGAAGGTTAAAACAGCACCAACTGGACAAACTATCGTTGTGGTTTTGATGCGTATGTAAGAACGGTTCTTGCTCAGCCCGTAGCAGCCACGTAAAATTTGCAACAACAAAGTAGGGGACGTCTAACTTGTTTTTGCAGGGCATGTTGTGATGTGATATGGTCAAGACATGATGCTAAATTTTATTGTATGAGATGATCATGTTTTGTAACCGAGTTATCGGCAACTGGCAGAAGCCATATGGTTGTCGCTTTATTGTATGCAATGCAATCGCCCTGTAATGCTTTACTTTATCACTAAGCGGTAGCGATAGTCGTAGAAGCATAAGATTGGCGAGACGACAATGATGCTACGATGGAGATCAAGGTGTCGCGCCGGTGACGATGGTGATCATGATGGTGCTTCGGAGATGGAGATCACAAGCACAAGATGATGATGGCCATATCATATCACTTATATTGATTGCATGTGATGTTTATCTTTTATGCATCTTATCTTGCTTTGATTGACGGTAGCATTATAAGATGATCCCTCACTAAATTATCAAAGTATAAGTGTTCTCCCTGAGTATGCACCGTTGTGAAAGTTCTTCGTGCTGAGACACCACGTGATGATCTGGTGTGATAGGCTCTACGTTCAAATACAACGGGTGCAAAACAGTTGCACACGCGGAATACTCAGGTTAAACTTGATGAGCCTAGCATATAACAGATATGGCCTCGGAACACGGAGACCGAAAGGTCGAGCGTGAATCATATAGTAGATATGATCAACATAGTGATGTTCACCGTTGAAACTACTCCATCTCACGTGATAATCGGACATGGTTTAGTTGATATGGATCACGTGATCACTTAGAGGATTAGAGGGTGTCTATCTAAGTGGGAGTTCTTAAGTAATATGGTTAATTGAACTTTAATTTATCATGAACTTAGTCTTGGTAGTATTAGCATATCTATGTTGTAGATCAATAGCTCGCGTTGTTGCTTCCCTATGTTTTATATATGTTCCTAGAGAAAACTAAGTTGAAAGATGTTAGTAGCAATGATGCGGATTGGATCCGTGATCTGAGGTTTATCCTCATTGCTGCACAGAAGAATTATGTCCTTGATTCACTGCTAGGTGACAGACCTATTGCAGGAGCAGATGCAGACGTTATGAACGTTTGGCTAGCTCAATATGATGACTACTTGATAGTTTAGTGCACCATGCTTAACGGCTTAGAATTGGGACTTCAAAGACGTTTTGAACGTCATGGACCATATGAGATGTTCCAGGAATTGAAGTTAATATTTCAAGCAAATACCCGAGTTGAGAGATATGAAGTCTCCAAAAAGTTCTATAGCTAAAAGTTGGAGGAGAATAGCTCAAGCAGTGAGCATGTGCTCAGATTGTCTGGGTACCACAATCGCTTGAATCAAGTGGGAGTTAATCTTCCAGATAAAATAGTGATTGACAGAATTCTCTAGTCACCATCACCAAGTTAGTAGAACTTCGTGATGAACTATAATATGCAAGGGATGACGAAAATAATTCCCAAGCTCTTCGTGATGCTGAAATCGACGAAGGTAGAAATCAAGAAAAACATCAAGTGTTGATGGTTAACAAGACCACTAGTTTCAAGAAAAGGGCAAAGGGAAGAAGGGGAACTTCAAGAAGAACGGCAAGCTAGTTGCTGCTCAAGTGAAGAAGCCCAAGTCTGGACCTAAGCCTGAGACTAAGTGCTTCTACTGCAAAGGGACTGGTCACTGGAAGCAGAACTACCCCAAGTAATTGGCGGATAAGAAGGATGGCAAAGTGAACAAAGGTAAATTTGATATACATGTTATTAATGTTTACTTTACTAGTGTTTATAGCAACCCCTCAGTATTTGATACTAGTTCAGTTGCTAAGAGTAGTAACTCAAAACGGGAGTTGCAGAATGAACAGAAACTAGTTAAGGGCGAGGTGAGGATGTGTGTTGGAAGTAGTTCCAAGATTGATATGATCATCATCGCACACTCCCTATACTTTCGGGATTAGTGTTGAACCTAAATAAGTGTTATTTGTTGTTTGCGTTGAGCATGAATATGATTTGTTCATGTTTATTGCAATACAGTTATTCATTTAGAGAATAATTGTTGTTCCGTTTACATGAATAAAACCTTCTATGGTCATACACCCAATAAAAATGGTTTGTTGGATCTCGATCGTAGTAATACACATATTCATAATATTGAAGCCAAAAGATGCAAAGTTAATAATGATAGTGCAACTTATTTGTGGCACTTCCGTTTAGGTCATATTGGTGTAAAGCGCATGAAGAAACTCCATGCTGATGGAATTTTGGAATCACTTGATTATGAATCACTTGATGCTTGCGAACCATGCCTTGTGGGCAAGATGACTAAAACTCCGTTCTCCGGAACAATGGAGCAAGCAACTGACTTATTGGAAATAATACATACTGATGTATGCAATCCGATGAGTGTTGAGGCTCGCGGCGGGTATCATTATTTTCTGACCTTCACAGATGATTTGAGTAGATATGGGTATATCTACTTGATGAAACACAAGTCTGAAACATTTGAAAAGTTCAAAGAATTTCAGAGTGAAGTGGAGAATCATCATAACAAAAATAAAAGTTTCTACGATATGATCGCGGAGGTAAAATATTTGAGTTACGAGTTTGGCCTTCAATTAAAACAATGTGGAATAGCTTCACAAAATTCGTGCCACCTGGAACACCACAGCATAATGGTGTGTCCAAATGTCATAACCGTACTTTATTGGATATAGTGCATTAGAGACAGTTTTGGGGTTATGCATTAGAGACAGCTGCATTCACATTAAAAAGGGCACCATCTAAATCCGTTGAGACGACACCGTATGAACTGTGGTTTGGCAAGAAACCAAAGTTGTCATTTCTTAAAATTTGGGGTTGCGATGCTTATAAGAAAAAGTTTCATCCTCATAAGCTCAAACCCAAATCAGAGAAATGTGTCCTCATAGGATACCCAAAGGAGACAGTTGGGTACACCTTCTATCACAGATCCGAAGGCAAGATATTCGTTGCTAGAAAAGGAGTTTCTCTCGAAAGAAGTGAGTGGGAGGAAAGTAGAACTTGATGAGGTAACTGTACCTGCCAGGAACCCTGCGTCTGGGTCCAGACGCCAGGAACCCTGCGTCTGGGTCCAGACGCCATTCCTGGCGTCTGGCCCTGGAGTCCGAGAAGGACTCTTGCCTTTCGAGTGAAACCGACTTTGTGGAGGCTTTTACTCCAAATTTCGACCCCAAGGCTCAACATATAAATAGAGGGGTAGGGCTAGCACCCAAGACACATCAAGAAACACCAAGCCGTGTGCGGGCAACCCCGTCTCCTCTAGTTTATCCTCCGTCATAGTTTTCGTAGTGCTTAGGCGAAGCCCTGCGAAGATTGTTCTTCACCAACACCGTCACCACACCGTCGTGCTGCCGGAACTCATCTACTACTTCGCCCCTCTTGCTGGATCGAGAAGGCGAGGACGTCACCGAGCCGAATGTGTGCAGAACTCGGAGGTGTCGTGCTTTCGGTACTTGGATCGATCGGATCGTGAAGATATACGACTACATCAACCGCGTTGATATAACGCTTTCGCTTTCGGTCTACGAGGGTACGTGGACACACTCTCCCCTCTCGTTGCTATGCATCACCATGATCCTGTGTGTGCATAGGAAATTTTTGAAATTACTACGTTCCCCAACACGGACATGGTTTAGTTGATATGGATCACGTGATCACTTAGAAGGTTAGAGGGATGTCTATCTAAGTGGGTGTTCTTAAGTAATATGATTAATTGAACTTTAATTTATCATGAACTTAGTCCTGGTAGTATTTGCATATCTATGTTGTAGATCAATAGCTCGCGTTGTTGCTTCCCTATGTTTTATATATGTTCCTAGAGAAAACTAAGTTGAAAGATGATAGTAGCAATGATGCGGACTGGGTCCGTGATCTGAGGTTTATCCTCATTGCTGCACAGAAGAATTATGTCCTTGATGCACCGCTAGGTGACAGACCTATTGCAGGAGCAGATGCAGACGTTATGAACGTTTGGCTAGCTCAATATGATGACTACTTGATAGTTTAGTGCACCATGCTTAACGGCTTAGAATCGGGACTTCAAAGACGTTTTGAACGTCATGGACCATATGAGATGTTCCAGGAGTTGAAGTTAATATTTCAAGCAAATACCCGAGTTGAGAAATATGAAGTCTCCAACAAGTTCTACAGCTAAAAGATGGAGGAGAATAGCTCAAGCAGTGAGCATGTGCTCAGATTGTCCGGGTACTACAATCGCTTGAATAAAGTGGGAGTTAATCTTCCAGATAAGATAGTGATTGACAGAATTCCCTAGTCACCATCACCAAGTTAGTAGAACTTCATGATGAACTATAATATGCAAGGGATAACAGAAGCAATTCCCAAGCTCTTCGTGATGCTGAAATCGACGAAGGTAGAAATCAAGAAAAACATCAAGTGTTGATGGTTGACGAGACCACTAATTTCAAGAAAAGGGCAAAGGGAAGAAGGGGAACTTCAAGAAGAACGGCAAGCAAGTTGCTGCTCAAGTGAAGAAGCCCAAGTCTGGTCCTAAGCCTGAGACTACGTGCTTCTACTACAAAGGGACTGGTCACTGGAAGCGGAACTACCCCAAGTATTTGGTGGATAAGAAGGATGGCAAAGTGAACAAAGGTATATTGGATATACATGTTATTGATGTGTACTTTACTAGGGTTTATAGCAACCCCTCGGCATTTGATACTGGTTCAGTTGCTAAGAGTAGTAACTCGAAACGGGAGTTGCAGAATAAACAGAAACTAGTAAAAGGCGAGTTGACGATGTGTGTTGGAAGTAGTTCCAAGATTGATATGATCATCATCGCACACTCCCTATACTTTCGGGATTAGTGTTGAAACTAAATAAGCGTTATTTGGTGCCAGCGTTAAGCATGAACATTATATCTGGATCTTGTTTGATGCGAGACGGTTATTCATTTAAATCAGAGAATAATGGTTGTTCTATTTATATGAGTAATATCTTTTATGGTCATCCACCCTTGAAGAGTGGTCTATTTTTGTTGAATCTCGATAGTAGTGATACACATATTCATAATATTGAAGCCAAAAGATGCAGAGTTGATAATGATAGTGCAACTTATTTGTGGCACTGCCGTTTAGGTCATATCGGTGTAAAGCGCATGAAGAAACTCCATACTGATGGACTTTTGGAACCACTTGATTATGAATCACTTGGTACTTGCAAACCATGCCTCTTGGGCAAGATGACTAAAACCACGTTCTCCGGAACAATGGAGCAAGCAACAGATTTGTTGGAAATCATACATACTGATGTATGTGGTCCGATGAATATTAAGGCTTGCGGTGGGTATCATTAATTTCTGACATTCACAGATGATTTGAGCAGATATGGGTATAACTACTTGATGAAACACAAGTCTGAAACATTTGAAAAGTTCAAAGAATTTTAGAGTGAAGTTGAAAATCATCGTAACAAGAAAATAAAGTTTCTACGATCTGATCGTGGAGGAGAATATTTGAGTTATGAGTTTGGTCTTCATTTGAAACAATGCGGAATAGTTTCGCAACTCACGCCACCCGGAACACCACAGCGTAATGGTGTGTCCGAACGTCGTAATCATACTCTACTAGATATGGTGCGATCTATGATGTATCTTACTAATTTACCGCTATCGTTTTGAGGTTATGCTTTAGAGACGGCCGCATTCACGTTAAATTGGGCACCATCAAAATCCGTTGAGACGACACCTTATGAACTATGGTTTGGCAAGAAACCAAAGTTGTCGTTTCTTAAAGTTTGGGGCTGCGATGCTTATGTGAAAAAGCTTCAACCTGATAAGCTCGAACCCAAATCGGAGAAATGTGTCTTCATAGGATACCCAAAGGAGACTGTTGGGTACACCTTCTATCACAGATCCAAAGGCAAGACTTTTGTTGCTAAATTCGGAATCTTTCTGGAGAAGGAGTTTCTCTCGAAAGAAGTGAGTGGGAGGAAAGTAGAACTTGATGAGGTAACTGTACCTGCTCCCTTATTCGAAAGTAGTTCATCGCTGAAACCGGTTTCTGCGATGCCTACACCAATTAGTGAGGAAGTTAATGATGATGATCATGGAACTTCAGATCAAGTTGTTACTGAACCTCGTAGGTCAACCAGAGTAAGATCCACACCAGAGTGGTACGGTAATCCTGTCCTGGAGGTTATGTTACTAGACCATGACGAACCTACGAACTATGAGGAAGCGATGATGAGCCCAGATTCCGCAAAATGGCTTGAGGCCATGAAATCAGAGATGTGATCCATGTATGAGAACAAAGTATGGACTTTGATTGACTTGCCCAATGATCGGCGAGCCATTGAGATTAAATGGATCTTTAAGAGGAAGACGGACACTGGTAGTAGTGTTACTATCTACAAAGCTAGAATTGTCGCAAAAAGGTTGTCGACAAGTTCAAGGTGTTGACTACGATGAGAGTTTCTCACTCGTATCTATGCTTAAGTCTGTCCGAATCATGTTAGCAATTGCCGCATTTTATGAAATCTGGCAAATGGATAAACAAAAATGCATTCTTTAATGGATTTATTAAAGAAGAGTTGTATATGATGCAACCAGAAGGTTTTGTCAACCCTAAAAGTGCTAACAAAATATGCAAGCTCCAGCGATCCATCTGTGGACTGGTGCAAGCATCTCGGAGTTGGAATATACGCTTTGATAAGTTGATCAAAGCATATAGTTTTATACAGACTTGCGGTGAAGCCTGTATTTACAAGAAAGTGAGTGGGAGCACTACAACATTTCTGATAAGTATATGTGAATGACATATTGTTGATCGGAAATAATGTAGAATTATTCTGCAAAGCATAAAGGAGTGTTTGAAAGGAGTTTTTCAAAGAAAGACCTCGGTGAAGCTGCTTACATGTTGAACATCAAGATCTATAGAGGTAGATCAAGACGCTTGATAAGTTTTTACATACCTTGACAGGATTTTGAAATAGTTCAAAATGGAATAGTCAAAGAAAGAGTTCTTGCCTGTGTTACAAGGTGTGAAGTTGAGTAAAGACTCAAAACCCGACCACGGCAGAAAAATAGAAAGAGAATGAAGATTCATTCCCTATGCCTCAGTCATAGTTATATCAAGTATGCTATGCTGAGTGCCAGACCTATTGTGTACCTCACCATAAGTTTGGCAAGGGAGTACAATAGTGATCTAGGAGTAGATCACTGGACAGCAGTCAAAATTATCCTTAGCGGAATAAGGATATATTTCTCGGTTATGGAGGTGATAAGGAGTTCGTCGTAAAGAGTTACGTCGATGCAAGATTTGACACCGATCTGGATGACTCTAAGTCACAATCCAGATACATATTGAAAAGTGGGAGCAATTAGCTAAAGTAGCTCCGTGCAGAGCATTGTAAACATAGAAATTTGCAAAATACTTACGGATCTGAATGTGACAGACCCGTTGACAAATATTATCTCACAAGCAAAACATGATCACACCTTAGTACTCTTTGGGTGTTAATCACATAGCGATGTGAACTAGATTACTGACTCTAGTAAACCCTTTGGGTGTTGGTCACATGTCGATGTGAACTATGGGTGTTAACCACATAAAGATGTGAACCATTGATGTTAAATGACATAGTGATGTGAACTAGATTATTGACTCTAGTGCAAGTGGGATACTGAAGGAAATATGCCCTAGAGGCAATAATAAAGTTATTATTTATTTCCCTTATATCATGATAAATGTTTATTATTCATGCTAGAATTGTATTAACCGGAAACATGATACATGTGTGAATACATAGACAAACAGAGTGTCACTAGTATGCCTCTACTTGACTAGCTCGTTGATCAAAGATGGTTATGTTTCCTAGCCATAGACATGAGTTGTCATTTGATTAACGGGATCACATCATTAGGAGAATGATGTGATTGACTTGACCCATTCCGTTAGCTTAGCACTCGATCGTTTAGTATGTTGCTATTGCTTTCTTCATGACTTATACATGTTCCTATGACTATGAGATTATGCAACTCCCGTTTACCGGAGGAACACTTTGTGTGCTACCAAACATCACAACGTAACTGGGTGATTATAAAGGTGCTCTACAGGTGTCTCCAAAGGTACTTGTTGGGTTGGCGTATTTCGAGATTAGGATTTGTCACTCCGATTGTCGGAGAGGTATCTCTGGGCCCTCTCGGTAATGCACATCACTTAAGCCTTGCAAGCATTGCAACTAA
>NC_057814.1:168876899-168889338 GCF_018294505.1 Triticum aestivum | reverse complement strand
CCCCTTGCTCCTTTATATACGGGGGCAGGGGGCACCCTAGACACAACAATTGATCGTTTGATCTTTTAGCCATGTGCAGTGCCCCCTCCACCATAGTCCACCTCGATAATACTGTAGCGGTGCTTAGGCGAAGCCCTGCGTCGGTAGAACATCATCATCGTCACCACGCCGTCGTGCTGACGAAACTCTCCCTCAACACTCGGCTAGATCGGAGTTCGAGGGACGTCATCGGGCTGAACGTGTGCTGAACTCGGAGGTGTCGTGCGTTCGGTACTTGATCGGTCGGATCGTGAAGACGTGCGACTACATCAACCGCGTTGTGCTAACGCTTCCGCTTTCGGTCTACGAGGGTACGTGGACAACACTCTCCCCTCTCGTTGCTATGCATCACCATGATCTTGCGTGTGCGTAGGAATTTTTTTGAAATTACTACGTTCTCCAACACAGGAGCGCCTGCGTGGTGGCATGCAGATCTTTGTGAAGATTAAAGACCTGCAAATCTAGATGGGAACCAGAAGACGAAGACCCCCGGCAAGATCCTTGCCGGGGACAGACGAAGACCCCCGGCAAGATCCTTGCAGGGGACGCCCACAAGACCCTGGCAAGACCCTTGCCGGGGGCATCTGCGGGGCCACAACCAGGCCTGCACCTACCAAGGTTTCGCTGTCCCACGGCCATTCCGACGCGGCAACCAGCCTGCCAAACTCGGCACGCACCTACGTTGCAGCATGCAACTTCTAGGCCAACTAGCCAAGCACCTGCGTGGTGGCATGCAGATCTTCGTGAAGACCCTCTCACCGCACCAACTCAGTAGCCAGCCAGCCAGCGTGGCGCTGCATGCCTCGTCACCTTGGACGCGCGTCGAAGCAAGGCGAGGCGGCGATAGACAGGACAAGCTTCTTTGCCGTCACCGATAAAGAAAGAGGGCACGTCGGCAGCGCATTAAATGCTTTTGTTCTACGGTCCCAGGCGATAGACTTGTACACTGTATATACTTTCCACCTCCTATGTGCCACTGTGGCGACCCCTTTCACATATAAAAGGAGGCCCGAGGTGTACTTAGGAAGGATTCGGACTTTTTGGACTGGGCACGCACCGCAGCTAGTTCAAGAACTCAAGAACACCAAATATACACCAATGCAGGACTAGGGTATTACGCATCGTTTGCGGCCCGAACCTGGGTAAAAATCCCTCGTGCTGATCATTTAGACCTGCTCTATGCGCAGCTTCACGCCCCGCCAACCGTAGAAGGGATTCCCCGGGATCCCATAGGTGTCGTTTCCCCCGACAGAGGGACATATACATGATAGCATTGGATGACGGCCTCCCACATCCGTGCCTACGAACTGGTCCATTTGTCCGCAGACGGATGCGGAATAACTTTACGGATCGTTGTTGGAGTGCTCTAATATATTCAGGTGGGGAAGCTCTCCCTCCGGTGACCAGTTCAAGAAATAAAAACCTCTATGAGCTGTTTTTCTTTTTTACCCTGTTTCCCTCATTAACTTGCCGCTCTATATACTTTGCGTTATCCAAGTTTCATCCAGGAGAACTCTGACAAGGTGGAATATTTGCAAAGGACCGTGCATGTGCTTCATTTATTTCTAGGTGGACCATGGAATGTAATAGATGCTATGATCTTTCGGATCGGAATAGTTCCTCCATGACGTTGTAATGGCAGTGTCGGCCAACAGCGCAAACGGCACGACGCAAAACAGTTGCACGCTTGGACCGCCCTGCGCGCTTTAAAATGACCCAAGATCGATCGGGCACCTCAACACAGATGAATCAAAGCCGGAAAAAAATCGGCACGTCCACTCCGGCAACATGGTGAGCTCACCACTCCATCCCAACAAGCACCTCCTCAAAACCCTCTACCAGCTGCTTGTGAACAACTTCCTCGCCGTCGTCGTCGTGCCGGCGACAGCCGTCGGCGTTCTCCGCAAAGCCGCGCAACTCGGCCCCGACGAGCTACTCACCCGGCTCCATGGCTTGCGGCAGGTCCACGTGTTCCTGGCCGTCTTCCTCCCGCTCGCCTTGGCCACCCTCTGCCTCATGCGGCGCCCTCGCAGCGTGTACCTCGTGGACTACGCTTGCTGCCGGCCGAGTGTTAGAAATAAGCCATGCGTTCATGTGCGTGCGTGCGTTGTGTGTGCTTGTGGCATGCGTGTGTGTCGCTGGGTAGGCGTGAGAGCCGGAGCTAGCTAGCCAGGCCGAACTTGGTGGCTGCTAGGTGTGGTTGTTAGCGCATGCATGCACTGGTAGTTAGCTGGTTAGCCGGCCTGGAGTTAGTGGCCGGTAGTGGTGGCCGTGTGGTGCGTGCGTGGGGGTCTGTATGCTTGGCCGCTGCGTTACGTGAGTATAAAGGCCAGGCGATGTAGTACGAGAGCCGTGGTGCTCTGGGAACGAGTTCGTGCTCGTGGGTGTTGGCGTTTGAGCGCCGGAAACCTCCTGTGTCCACCTGTGTCTTCTTCTTCCCTTCTTCTTCTACCTCGGTCTGCAGCAGAACAAGAGAGCTGTGAGAGGTAGGCGAGAGCTAGGGCTAGTCGGCAACAACACCGAGACCCAATTGCCGCGTATCCATGGGCTCCTTCACCGAGAACGCTCGCAACATGCCGTACCTCGATGATGGCAGCTTCCGCTTCTTGACGCGCATGCTCGAGCGCTCGGGCCTCGGCGACCAGACGTACCTCCACCCTTCCTTGCACAATATCCCGCCGCGCTGCAGCCTGAGCGACAGCCGCGACGAGGCGGAGCAGGTCATCTTTGCAGCCATCGACGACCTGCTCGCCAAGACGGGCATAAGTCCCGGAGCGATCGACATCATCGTCACCAACTGCACCGCCTTCAACCCGACGCCGAGCTTCACCGACATGATTATAAACAAGTACAAGCTCCGAAGCGACATCCGGGACGCCCACATCTCCGGGATGGGGTGCAGCGCGGGGGTGATCTCCATGGAGGTCGCGAGGAACCTCCTGCGGGCGGCGCCGCGTGGCGCGCACGCCCTGGTGGTGTCCACGGAGACCACCTCGCTCATCAACTACACGGGGAAGAACCGCGCGATGCTGCTGCCAGCCGTCCTGTTCCGCATGGGCGCGGCCGCGGTGCTGCTGTCGACGTCCAAGTCTACGTCCCGGTTCAGGCTCACGCACGTCGTGCGGACGCTCACCGCCGCGCAGGACAGAGCTTACCGGTGCGCGTACCAGGAGGAGGACGAGGAGGGACAGACGGGAATAAACCTGTCCAAGGACCTCGTGGCTATCGCCGGCGAGACGCTCAAGGCAAACATCGTCGCAATAGGGTCGCTCGTCCTCCCGCCATCGGAGAAGCTGCTCTTTGCGCTGTCGTTCGTTGCGCGGAAGGTGCTGAACAGAAAGACCAAGCTGTATGTCCCCGATTTCCGCACGGCCTTCCAGCACTTCTGCATCCATTCTGGTGGCCGGGCAGTGATCGACGCGGTGCAAACTAGCTTATGCTTATCAGACGAGGACGTCGAGCCATCACGGATGACGCTTCACCGGTTCGGGAACACGTCCAGCAGCTCGTTGTGGTACGAGCTTGCATACATCGAGGCCAAGAGGCGGACGCGCAAGGGCGACCGTGTGTGGATGGTCGGGTTCGGCTCTGGGTTCAAGTGCAACAGCGCCGTGTGGGAGTGCATCAGGTCGCCCAGCAACAGCCCTATTGGCGCGCCATGGGCTGATTCCATCCATCATTATCCTGTATAGACATCCCGGGAAAAGGATAAGGATCCGTTAACATACGATCTCGGTCCGTTCAAAAAATGTTAGTTTCAAGCAAAAAAGTTCCCACTGTGATTTTCTATATATATTGAAAGCATAGTAAATAGTTTGTGTCACAGTAAAGTACGAGAGAATGGTTATGTAGTCAGCTTTGAATTGTGGGTGAACCGTGATTATGTCATTTACAGAAATACTGGCTGAATGACCATTTATGCCGTTTGTACAAGTTCTGACCGCGAGCTAAAGATTTCCCACTCCCTTTCGGTTTATAGATTCATCTGAAAAGACATCCAGAAATTTCAGTTTGTAAGGGCACTTTGTTTTTGGGAATACACAAATATGTATATTTAAAAAAATCGGTGCTATTCGCAAAATAAATAAAAATAAATTTAGATACATTATAACTGAGCATCCTTCCTGCCCTCTCAGACTATTAGCATTTGTAGCCGTTCGATCAACACTTTTAAGCGTTTTTAGTCGTCCGATTAAGGGTGAACATCACGTACCCTCGGTTCGCTCGCTACTCGCTACGAACGAGCGGTACCGTGACGGGCCGCTGCTCTAGCGACAATTTTGGGGGTCCGCTGTTAAATTTGGCCTGATGGGCCTGAGCTGTCTATGTACGTGTCAGGGACCTTCCCTAGCCCATACGTGTACTTGGGCTGGCCCTTGGATATCACATGGGCTGGGCCTGGCCTGGCACCATCGACCGCTACGAGCTACAAATAGCGGGAGTGGAAGCAACGAAGAATGGATCCGCGTAGGATCACGAACCCGGTGGCGGCGGCTCTCTGTTCTTCTCCTACCTCCATTTCCTTCCTCTGCATTCGTGTATCCATTCCTCTTGTAATCACTACTAAGACAAGAATCCTTGTGTGAGTGCTATAGATCGTGTGATACATATATCTGGTACCTAACATCTGGTATTCAGAGCCAGTCCACCATCCTTTCCGCCCCAATTCCCCCCCCCCCTCCCCCCAATCATCGCCTTCTTCCTGTTCGACAAAATGTCTAGCCGCCAAATGTCCTCGGATCAAGTTCTCAGCATGGTGATGGAGCAAGCAATTTACCCAATCACCGTTGATGTGATGTATTCCCTCTTCGGTCCCTTCGGTGTTGAGCAGTTGGTGGTGTATCCCCCAACAATATCAGAGGATGGACAGCCATGTGTGGCGGCGGATGTGCGGTTTTGTTCGGCACACGCGGCGGCGCACGCGTTGGCATACTGGGACGGCCGCTGCATCTACTTCCGGTGCTGTCGTCTGCAGATGTGGAACGCAACACCTGACATTGCCGGCCCGAACCTCACCACCAACACGCACGGCAACGCCAGATGCCTTCATGGCGGGTGATACTGCTGCATCGGCACACTCCACCGTCTTGGACCCCTCCGTCAACATCCCTACGGCGGCCAGCACCAGCACGCCACCTCACGTCCAGGATACATCCCCCAAGTCTTCCCCCGACAGCAACGACTGCGTCCTCGTCACGGGCACGACCGAGTACACATTGGTGGCGGCAAATCCAGAAGTCGTCACCAAGCTCGCCGTCCTCCCCGGCGACCCCTCCTCCACCACCAAGGCCCAGGAGATCCCCAAGGTCGCCCATGATGCGATCCCGGTCTGCATCCCGATGGTGCCCATCACCTGTTCGACAGAGTGCTCGACCCATGTCGATGCCATCGACATCGTTGACGAAGCCCATGACGCCGCCACTGCCGCAGCGGAGGTTTGCAATACCACCACCGCACTCGGTCCCGAGCTCGCGATCGACCTCTGCAACACCACAGCAGCCATGGGTGTAGCCACCTGTGGTCACCACGACAAGTTCGACCGCCTCAACATCCCCGTGAAGGCCAGCATCAGCCTGCCGCCCCACGTCCAGCTGTTCCGGAACCATGACATGGACGTCCAGCCGCCCACAAGGCACGAAGGGCTGCTGATACGGCCGACACCATGGCCATCATATCTGGTGCATCATAGTGCAGAGGAGAATGAGGTTCGACCAACTCCGTGGCCGTCGTTTTCTTGCTCTCACGAAGATTCAAATTTATGCGTGCAATTGTTCAAGCATGTGAAGCAAATGGGTGTCCTGAGCACAGAACTCTCCCGCAATCTTGGTCTGCAGTTAAGGCTATTTGAGCCATTACTGTCCTCTGCTCCAGCAACCATTACAGTGCATTACTTGATGTCCATGGTGCCAAGAGATACGATTGTCCTGAGTCAGCCGATAATGCAAGTTATGGGTGATCTGAACCTGGGTGTTATGGAATGGCGACTGATTATCTGTTCTATGGCGGCACATTTATTTCAGATCATGCAAATTGGGCCGTATGAACTAGGTTGTGCTGCTATTGTTTTCCCTAATTGCTCTAAACATTCCCAATGGAAAGTTGCATGGCCACTCAGTTCCAAGAGGAAAACATCTGCTAGCAGATCCTGTCTTATGCATGATTTTCAGTTTCGTTTCAGGGAAATTCGGCCACAGTCTTCCAACAGAATCTGGAGCTGGACATTATCTCTGCTCGAAAGTGTGGAAACATCCACTATTCAGCAACACATCGCTTGTAACATGGTTTGTCTCCAGCTAGATCAGTTTGGGTGGTTGACTCTGCTTCTTATTGGTGGAATTCTTCTCTGCTCGTACCAATATACTGTAAAAGGAGATTTTCTGTACAAATCATGGCAGCGGCAGTGCAATTTCAGTGGACACTTCGGAGGGATACTCACTGACCAGTTCTTGCGCTTGTGGTTTATGAAACATGACAGTGATGATTCATGTTTCAGTAAACAGCTCTTGTGCGAAGGTAAACAGTCGCTTTTGGAAATCTGTACATGTTCTATTGCCATTTCTCCTGAATATCGTCATTCCTATCTTGGTACTATGGATGCACATGTAGTACAGAGCATGCATGTATCTCAACAACTTGGGCGATATGAACTAGTCTGCATTGTGCAGTCCTCTTACGAACTTTGTGCGCAAGATGTACCACTGAGGTTTGGGTCCAGTCAGAAAAATGTTCAGCCGAAGCTACAATATTTTGCCTGCGGTTGTCGAGCAGTATGTGTGCAATCAGAACTACCCAAAACTGAGCTCCCTAGTGTTAGCAATTTGTGTTGGCCTGCAACTACATCTGCCCCTGATCTAGGTTCAGTGGAATATTTGAAGGATCTATTTCTACTTATCGATGAGCAGTCCAGGAAGTGGGATACCACTAGAAACCATGGGTGCAATATCAACGAGCATTGGAACTTGTCCGACCAGCACATACTGGAGCATGCTATGTAGGTAGTATTTCTATGGGTGACAAATTGCAAATGAAGATTCAGTTTATGAGCTTGTCAGTGCACCAAAAACTTTTGAGTCAATGGAAATTTAAGTGGAGTGGCCATACTGTCAGCGGGAGTCGACCGATAATGCAGGTCGTGTATTCCTATGAGTTTCAGAGCAACTCAGTGGTGTTTGCAACTGCTAGTTCAGCTACAAGATTGGCATGTCTCCAGATTAATACTTGGCCTGACTACCTGCTATCATCAAATGTTGCTATTCCTATGTTGTGTGCAATCTTCTCTGGCCAGAAAACAGTGATGCTTTGTAGCTGGGTTGCGACCTTGGTGCAACAACACATCAGCAAGATTTTTCATGGCTTGCCTAGTTCCAGCAGCAATTTGAAAAGTGAGCAACTGGTACGTGATGTGTGTGGAGCTATGCCCCACGAGCTTGTGATATACATATATCATCAGTTGGACATCACTGACTCACATATTGCTAAATATATTGGCCGGCGCTCCCTATTTGGTCTCCATTCAGATTATCTGCTCACGTATAATATTGATCTATTGGGGTCTGACATGAGCATCGACCAGCTGGGCACGTCTTGGGATCGTGGAGAGCTTGCATTGCTGCTGTTACTAGAATTCACTCGGCGAGCGGTTCCTCAAGGAGGGAGGGGCATCATCTTTGTTGCCGCTGTCTTCGCGCAAGGCTATGCCGACCACGAGTACCACCTTGGCTTCAACCGCGGTTGTACTGACAATGGCTACGTCCTTGACACCTTCGACCACAACAATTACTTCTCCCTCGTTCAAGTCTACGCCGACTCCGACCAAGGCCAGGAACATCAAGTGCAATGGGATCCAGGTCAAGCCGCATTTCAAGGAGGAAGGGATGTCAGGGACCTTCCCTAGCCCATACGTGTACTTGGGCTGGCCCTTGGATATCACATGGGCTGGCCTGGCCTGGCACCATCGACCGCTACGAGCTACAAATAGCGGGAGTGGAAGCAACGAAGAATGGATCCGCGTAGGATCACGAACCCGGCGGCGGCGGCTCTCTGTTCTTCTCCTACCTCCATTTCCTTCCTCTGCATTCATGTATCCATTCCTCATGTAATCACTACTAAGACAAGAATCCTTGTGTGAGTGCTATAGATCGTGTGATACATATATCTGGTACCTAACAGTACGTGCATCCAAAGGAGCTGGACTCTCCACGCAACCCTCGTTCTGTTCGCAAGGTCGCAACCCTAGCCTGGCGGCGGACGATGGGACGATGCACGACTCCCGTGGCGACGGCGCTGGGCTCCGACGACACAAGGACCTCCTTCATGCCGACCTCTCATGCCAAGACTATGGCCCTCCCGCCATTGGTGCCCCTGACCACAACATCGAGCAACGGCGTTCACCGTGAGGCATGATTTGCCGGAAGGCGGCACCACTAGATCCAGCGTCCCGGACAACTGCCGTCCAAAGGCATGTTGGACACACTCGCGAGCAGGTGTGCCTCTTTCTCTTTCTCCTGTGCTCTGATCTAACACCCGTCGCTGGGGTTGCCTCCTCCTGTGCGCTCCTCCGTTTTTCTATTGTTCCCGTGGGGATTGGTTGGTTGGTTAGTCCCGTGGGTTCTGCAAGTGCGATTCCTACCTTGATCGTTGGGACGGCTCGGGATTCCGTTCCCTGTTTAATGGACGATATAAGGACATTGGAAATATTTGTTTTCGATGAACACAAATTTTCAGCATCAGTTGTGCTGTTGACTGGCTTAAAACCCATTTGTACTTCTCTCTCTCTATATATAAGCGTGATGAGTCGAGGCGTTTATGAAAAGTTTGAATAATTCAGCGTGGCCGCCGCCGCCGCCACTGTCGATGCCACGAGATCCCCCTATCGCCCGAGCAACCAAGACACCCGAGCCGGCAGGTACACACAGCCACGACATCCCTGTATCGCCCGGGCGACGAAGACACCCCCGGCGGCAGGTACACATCGGACACGCACGAGGATTCGGCAGACTGCAAGAAGAAGAAGGCGATGGTGGGTGAGTCGCCACCGCAGGCCTGGTCCAGCTTCTTTCTACGCCATATTTGAACTTCTCAGCAGCGCCGTTGTTGGATCCTATGTCGACCGAGCACCCGATCAGCAAGATACGATCGCGCGTCATATGATCTCTGGGCGCGATCGAAATGCAGGCAACATCGATCGCTAGCTGATGGAGTCACGGCGGGTCACCGTGTCTACAATAGCAGCAGGTGGATGTATACACCCGACCCCTCCTATACAATGTACAGTCGCTGCGATTTAAGGTATGGACCACGCTAACCTGCCTGGGCACTCTACAAGTACCCTATATTCCTCCAATTTCTTTCTGTTGAGATGGCGCTTTAACCTTTGCACTTGAATTGTTCGATGAATTGCCGATATGCTGTGAAAAATATGATGTCAGTGTTCACCATTATCGTCAGGTACTTATCTTCCCTCCTAAATATTCAGATATTCTAACCCTGCAATCCTCACCGCTCACAATCAGACATGGCTTTCTGATGTATCTTTTCGATTTGGTCAATGTCAATCAGATTTGAGGACGTTTGTGAGGACATATATTTCTGATACATCTGTAGCAAAAAGTACGAATGTTTGATTGAAAAGTATACTGGGGATGCATCCAAGTATTTGTTTTTCTTTCTCTTTCTCCAGCGTTTTGATCTTCGATATATGTTATATATCGCTCTACTTCTTTCATGCATTAAAAGAAAAATGTGTCAATGGACACGTTTATAAGAAAAAAGAATACGGAAGTGGAGATCACTAGATCTATTTTTCTTTGCTATGCAAAATGTATCTCCAATGTAAGGTCAGCTTTCGCTTTTAGGATGTTTTTCCTTGGCTGGTGTACCTCTTTCTAAATTGTTGCAAATTCAATATTTTCATACTAATTCATTCACTGGTTTCATGATTGGCTCCTCACTAAGTTAACCGGTTCTATGTTTTTTCTCATGTATGTATATATATTGTGTTCATAACTGAAATCCCCATTCCGTCCATTCTGTCATTATGGATGATTAAATATACAGCTTAAACTATTACTATGACCGAAGCTGCTTCCAGATTTTGACTTCTTTTCAAATTAAATGAAATATTATTTCCGTCAAGCTCTATCATTTATTTTGTGAGCTATTTAGGCCATCCTTCCTCTGATCAAGCCAGACATTTTATTAGTTACTTATGTGTTATGGTGCAGAGGCATTTCTCTGAGCTTGATGACCTGAAGCGATGATTGATTCAATATAGTTCAAGCGGCACATTTACAGTACATATGCAGTCTTTTACCTTTACATATGTTTATTTTGTGTGCTTTCAGTTTGTTGATTTTAACAAGCTTCGGGATACAAAACTTATGTTGGCCGGGTCAGTTATTAGCTTTTTACATCTTCACAGATAACTGATGATACCTTGCATCATGACCGGCTCGAATTGGTTGGAGGTTATTTAATTTAGGTGAAACAGTTCCAACTTCAACCATATGGTTTGGGAACTATATATAGTCTTGCTGCTAAGAATGGCAGGCACCCAGATATTCTCAGTTTTCTTTATTCTTGCCGATCTTTACATCATAGCGAGAATAACAGGCATGCATCATGACCGGCTCGAGCTGGTTGGAAGATTAGTTATAGTATTCTCTCACACTATTGTTGGGCAGCTTTTTAAATGCCTTCTATTTGATGAAGGGGATTACATGTATTCTCACAAAAAATGATCAGTTTATAGGTGTACTATTCAATATGTGCTGATGAGACAGAAACCCATTGTTACATGTCTCCATCTCCGGCCTATGGGAATCCTTACCTGTAAAAGAGGTTTCACATTCCTTTGTTAGAATTATTAAACTTGTTTCATTTTAGTGAATAGATGGTAGCTCAACCTGGCTGCTGAATGACTTAGAAATTATTGTTATGTCTTCTGTGCTATTTGATTATTTGCAGTTCAGAGTTTGTCCTTAATTTTTTTGGAGCTGGTTGTGTGTGTTTCATTCCATCATATATGTATCGAATTCCCAGTCATTCTATCGAAAAAATGAACGGGCGCGGCAACGCGCACCTATCATGATCTAGTAAATAAATAAAATCGGTGCGAAACCAACCAATACATGGATGATGTTACTTTTCTTAGTGAAAGAGAGGCTGACCCTCCGGTTTCATATAAAGAAATCAACTAGTATTTTACAAACTACATACAACTGCAACTAAAGACTCCAGAGAAAATAATCAGGCTTACATAACTGGGAGACGAAGATGCACATTGCAAACGAGATCATGCAAGATCATAAACGAGGCCAAGCCATCGGCTGGAAACATCCCCAGACTCCAAAACAAGCCAATTGAAAGGGCAACATAAACATTTGATGCTGAGGTTCCAGCTCATTATCTGCAAATTAGACAAGCTCATTATCCAGGAACACATCATTTGAATCAAAGTTATAGGATTAGAGATAATTTTCTCTGAAAAATAATATAATTTCCACATCTCCAAATTGCCCAAAACATTTAAGCAATGCCTACAAGCACCAACCGTCTTCTTCGGGGAATCCCTTAATCCAACTCCCTAAGCATTTAGACAAACTAGCAGGAGTAGATTTCAGATCAAAAGCACATTTTAATAAGCTCCAAAGAAGCCTAGCAGCATGCCACTGAAAAATGGATGATCAATATTCTCATCATGCCCACAATAGACACACATTTTGCTAACCTTCCATCCTCCCCTAAGTAAAATTTCTTTAGTGAGGATGCTTTTCTTAACCATTAACCATAAAAGATCTTGCATTCGGAGAAGAAATGGTACAACCGTACAAGGACCCCATCCACCGTTTTACAAATCCGGTCTGCAGCCCTACCGCAAACAAGACTACTACTCATGGCTAATCCACCTAGCTAGATCCGCCCTAAACGCTTGTAGATTAGACCTTAGCAAACCCGTGATTGTCCATCTTCCAACCTCCTTGAGAATTCATGCAATTAATGTCGTCACGGAGGGAGAAGCCCTGTCGAAGACAATTGCATTTCGATGCTTCCAAACCTCCCAAAGTGCCAATAACAGTATGTTGTCAAACTCCTTTCTGGACTGAGTAGGAACGCAATGAGATGTTCCCCATTGCAAGAGTGCATCCTACGATGTTGTGGTCTCGCCCGCCATACCATACACTATGAGCGGAGCCTGCCAGACCGATCGAGCAAACACACATCAAACAAGAAGGTGATCGATGTGTTCCTCCTCCTGGTCACAAAACTAGCAAGACGGCTGATGCGGCAATCCCCTCTTGGCCAGCCTCTTCGACGTCCAACGCCTATTCAGAAAGGCGAGCCATGTGAAGAACTTGCACGGCAAAGGTGCACGACAATTCCAGATTACCATGGCCACATC
>NC_057814.1:168850000-168876596 GCF_018294505.1 Triticum aestivum | reverse complement strand
ATTATGTACCGTAAAAATGATGTATTTTAGTGGGCTGGCCCTCCCTGCCAAGGATAAGCAACACTTGGCCCCCCTAATACTTTTTCCCGGCTCCGCCACTGCACATCCGTCTAACGACCAACAACCCCTGGTCTGTCTGTACATTTAATTTTGAGCGTAAATATTAATTGTATATGCTCTTCTAATAAGTTTAACCAAAGTGACAAAAAAAAGGATGCATATGCATGTGTGCGGCCCTGTGTTAGCTACTTACCAAAAAAATAAAGGGTTTACTAATTCTTTGCCGATCAGTGTATTCTTAAGTACCAGTCAATTTCTGAAAAATGCAAATTCAGTGCAGTGCACTAAGTGCAGCGTGACTTCCACGTTTTTTGAAGAAGTTCAACTGTGTGATAACGTGTGAGTTGTACTTTCTATAATGGATTGAGACATGAGAAATCTCATTCCACCGATGGACCTTAATAATAAAAATATTGCTGGCTGGTATGACATTTGTGGTTAAACGGTGCAAGCATTGGTGCTAGCCGCTCTGCAATCCACGCCCCCTCTTCACAATCCTTTGCTTCTATATAAATTAGACAATACCACGCGCGTTGCAGCGTGATGCTAGTGTAATAAACAACTTGAAAGAGAGGCACATGGCAAGGAGAAAAAGAGTAAGAAAATAAAAATAAGAAATGTTTTATAGTAGAAGATGGCTTGTACTTAATGTGTAACTCTCAAATCAACTTATTTAATATGATCGGTGTTAATATGATCGGTTCGCTAACCAAATTTGCAGAGGATCTTACCTTTGATCATCTCAATGGAAAGAAGACAATTCATCTAATGTGCTGCTAATAAAAAAGTAGCAATTAATACTGCAGTACAAATTACATGTCTGCACCTTGAATGAACACCCAGCGCTAAACTGCATTGCGTGTGAAAGAAGACTTAAATGCATTTCTTAGTGGGACATTGAGGTGGACACTTTACATGTTGAGAGAATTGATACCAAGTTCTTAACAGTTAAAAATGTTAATTTGAACAAAAATGTAAAGGATGACTAACATGAATATATGATTTGAACAAAAATGTAAAGGATGACTAACATGAATATATGATGTGGCAGCGTTGCATGCATAGAATAATGCAAAAATAATTGTAATTTATAAGTTAAATGATTGACTTGTTTATGTGGCAGATTTTGCATGGCTTAGTGGTAGAGAAGACTTAAATGCATTGCTTAGTGGGATGTTGAGGTGGACATTTTGCATGCTGAGAGAAGTGGGACCAACTTCTTAAAAATGTAAGATACGTGCTCAGCTCTCCATTTCCTCTTAATTTGGTTCCATTCATCTACCAGGTAGCCGTGTGGACGTTCACAATTTTCATTGCCACCACACCACCGCCGCCATGGTAGTGGTACTCCTAGACAATCTATTTCTCATTTGGCATGATGCTTCCGCAGACATCCGCCTCTTCATACTTTTTCTGTGCGCTACCCCTGCGGTCATCCTGTACCTCATGAACCGTTCGCGCACTGTATATCTTGTCGATTAGGCCTGCTTCAGGCCTAATGCCAACCACCGCATCAGCAAGGCTGCATGGATTGAGAACATTCACCACTCCCGGTCTGACGACAACGCCAACGACAATCATCGCTTCTTGACCCGTATTTCTGAACGGTCAGGGCTTGGTGATGAGACCTACCTCCCGCCTCCCCACCGTTATATTCCACCGTATTATTCTTTAGGTGAAACCCGTGCAGAGGCGGTATTTGTTGGGAACGTAGTAATTTTAAAAAAATTCTTATGCACACGCAAGATTATGGTGATGCATAGCAACGAGAGGGGAGAGTGTTGTCTACGTACCCTCGTAGACCATAAGCGGAAGCGTTATGACAATGCGGTTGATGTAGTCGTACGTCTTCACGATCGACCGATCCTAGCACCGAAGGTACGGCACCTCCGCGATCTACACACGTTCGGCTCGGTGATGTCTCATGAACTCACGATCCAGTAGAGTGTCGGGGAAGAGTTTCGTCAGCACGACGGCGTGATGACGGTGATGATGAAGCTACCGGCGCAGGGCTTCGCCTAAGCACTACGACGATATGACCGAGGTGGATTATGGTGGAGGGGGGCACCGCACACGGCTAAAAGATCAATGATCAACTTGTGTGTCCATGGGGTGCCCCCCTTGTCGGTGTCGAAACCAGCGGATCTCGGGTAGGGGGTCCCGAACTGTGCGTCTAAGGTCGATGGTAATAGGAGACAGGGGACACGATGTTTACCCAGGTTCGGGCCCTCTCTATGGAGGTAATACCCAACTTCCTGCTTGATTGATCTTGATGAATATGAGTATTACAAGAGTTGATCTACCATGAGATCGTAATGGCTAAAACCCTAGAAGTCTAGCATGTATGACTATGGTAATGAATGTATCCTCATCCGGACTAAGCCCTCCGGTTTATATAGACACCGGAGGGATCTAGGGTTACATAAGGTCGGTTACAGAGAAAGGAAATCTTCATATTTGGTCGCCAAGCTTACCTTCCACGCCAAGGAGAGTCCCATCCGGACACGGGTGCAGTCTTCGGTCTTCTTATCTTCACAACCCATCAGTCCGGCCCATGGCTAACAGGCCGGACGCCCGAGGACCCCTTAGTCCAGGACTCCCTCAGTAGCCCCTGAACCTGGCTTCAATGACAAGGTATCCGGCGCGTTGATCTATCTTCGGCATTGCAAGGCGGGTTCCTCCTTCCGAACTCCAAGATAGTCTTCGGACATATTGAATGTGTCCGGACCTGTTACGCACACCACACACAACCACAGAGAGAGAGAGAGAGAACATAATACTCCACGAGTCCAAACCGCTGACAACTTTTTACAACATGACATCACGCCTGCCCGGTCATAATTTTGAACCGTTTTTCGTCTGTCGCTCCATGTTTCGAGACGCGGTTGCCATTGGCACGTCTTGTCAAAGCAGAGATCGTGTCCCCTTATTGCGGGATTCTCATCAATACGGGCGTGGGTAACCCAACCGTCTTTAGGGTACAACTCCTTGGGAATAGGCAAGCTTTAAGGCCCAGGAGGAGACGTTCGATATTCACGCCCTTTATAAAGGGGTACAGACCCGTCTTTCTTCTCCACTCTGGCTTCTTCCTCAACCCTTACTACTTCGAGTTCCAACATCTGGGTTTCAATCGCTGCAAGCCTCAGTCATGTCCGGATCTAGCCGTCGAGGCCGGTGGGTGGCTTCGTCTGTCACAGAGGAGGATATCGTGAAGCTTCGGGCAGCAAGATATCTGACCGCAGAAATCCTCCATCGGCTTCCCACAGAAGGGCAGGTTATCCCCACCCCCAGATCCGGCGAGAGGGTCGTGTTTGTTTCCCACTTCCTCCGAGGATTAGGGTTTGCCCTTAATCCCTTCGTCCGGGGGCTCATGTTCTATTATGGACTAGATTTTCACGATCTCGCCCCGAACTCTATTCTTCTCATCTCGTCGTTTATCGTCACGTGTGAAGCCTTCCTACGAACTCCTCCGCACTTCGGCTTGTGGCTCAAGACCTTCAATGTGAAGCCGCAAGTGATGGAGGGGGAGTAGGCGGAGTGCGGTGGAGCCTCAGTGAGCAAGCTTACCAACGCTGTTAGGCTAAAAGGATCCTTAACATAATCTTCCGACTTATGGCAGCAGGAGTGGTTCTATATCACCGAGCCCCGTGGTTCCAAGTGGGCAGCTGCTCCTGCGTTCTGATCCAGCCCCCAATTCAGCTTGCATCATGGATTAACAAGGGGTTGGACTGGGGATCAGTTGATGAAGTGTGAACTCTGCAGAGTCGCATCCGAAGCCTTATTGAAAAGGATATTGATCTTGTCAACATTATTCAGGTAATGCTAGTCCACCGGACCCTGCCGTGCCAGCGACGACCTCTCCACATGTGGGAGTTTAATCCAGAAGGGCCACGGACTCTTCAGCACTTCTTCGGCACTACGCACGAAGGAATGTGGAAATTATTTTTCAGGAAACGAAAACAATGGCCGGAGACCACCGAAGATACCGGCCTAGACTGTAACCATCCGGATACCACGGTAAGTACTCGTCCGCCGAACACCTCATAATCAGATATCCTGTGGTAAGAAACTAAGCAAACCATCTTTTTCCAGGGCTGGATAAAGAAAGCGGAACGGATCAGGTGTCCGGCCCCTCTTCCCGAAGACTCAGCGGCCCCCTTGTTAACAAGGATGCTGGCACCGGCGCCGTACCAGGCACCGGTAGGGGAGGGCAAGGCGGAGAGTGAGAAGACCCGGGATGACCTTTGTTCCGAAGGTAAATTAGACACTGAGTCTGGAGAAATTGACATTTCCTCGCCCGAAGACAAAGGCGAAAGAGAAGCAAGCATCCCTTCTCCATTCAGGAAGAAAAGGGCCGCCTCCGAAGGTTGGGAGGGGTGGTCTCCTAAGAGGGGCAGGATGCCACCGTCGAGCGGCTCGGATTGGAAGGCGATGCCATTGAACAGCTCCGTCATGAGGACAAGCCCTCACCAAATCGTAAGTGAATCCGGGGTGCTTTGATAGCATCCCGCTCCTTTCCTGTTACCGAAGAGACATGTAACGTGCCTATGTATTTTTACAGTTCGGCACAGAGTTTTTCTGGGCAATCCTCTTCTTCGGGTGATCTCCTCCCAGAGATGATGGAAAGCGAGACGCCTCCCCCGACCTCCTCGCCCAATAAGGCGGACGATGCCGAAGTGTCATCTCAGAGGGTTTTTCTTGATCAACAAGCGGTGCAGGGGATGAAAGAGGCAGTACCCGAAGGTGGAGCTCTGATCGTCCGGGATTCGGGGGCCAATAATGAAAGCCCCGGACTGTCCGGTTTTCAGCTAACGATGATTCTGGAGACGGGTGAACAGGTTCCTTCAAAGGATGGTCGTGCTCCTACAGCGGCTTCCGGAGACCCGGCGGCGCCGGATATATTGAGGGATATGCTGCGACAAGCATCTGCCTCAGGGGAACGGCGTACCTTGATGGGTACGGTGGTTGAGAAGATTCTGTCCGCGAAGAGCGGATTGAATGAAGCCTCCATGAGCCTGCTAAGAGGCTTCCAGGTTTGTGATGTAATATTTTCAACTATATTTTATTTGCAAAGATGCACCTGTGTATAGGTAGTAGCCCCTGAGACTCGGGTTGGCTTCCCATGGGAGGCAAACGGAGGATCAAGAAGAAATACTCAAGGACTAATCTGATTAACTGGAACACAGGCTGCTTCCCCCCTGGCTACTTCCCGGACTACGGATATTGCCGAACTGCAGCGGAAGCTTGATGTGGCAGGGGATGACATTGCGTTAATCAATATGCGTCTTGACGAGTCGCAAGGTATGTATTCGGAGAGTCCTTTCCCATATATTTTTGTAATATAAGCATGACGCTGAAAGTTATATACTGGGATATGCATGGCTGCAGATGGTGCTGCCGCTGTTGAGACTCTTCGGGCGGAGCTGGCCCGGGCCAAGGAGCAGGCCCGGTTTAGTAATGCGGCTGCGGCTTGGCAAGGGGTTTAGGTGGCTAGGTAGCATCAGTGAGGTGTACTGGTGATGTTCCCCTGCTAATCCTGGTCGGTCTTGGCGTAATGGCGCCGGTCCACGGTGGGGTGGCCGCACGGCCACAACGGCGGCAGAGAGCGCGCTCCGCGCCCAGCGGTTCACGACGAGGGTGGCAGCGCGCATGGGGGAGTGGAAGGCCACGCGGCGGCCTCCGGTGGCTTGGGCGGCGCTGGGTGGCACCATTTGCGCCGCGCCTCTCTCTGGCGGCCGCAAAGCCGCCGCTGGCGTCGGTCACGGGGCGGCGCACCACCTCCTGCTCGTCGCCGACGTCCGCAAGGCTCCAGGCGCTCGTGCGGTGCAGAGACAAGGGGGAGGGGACGGGGAGCAAGGCGCCAACGCGGTCACTGGCGAGATGGACAACGAACACTGAAGAAAACGACAGTGCACTAAAACTGTTCTCTTAACTTAACTGAACAATGATAGCAACAGTGTCCAGTAGGTGTTCGATGAAATGATTTGGCATGAAGAAAAATTTGATAAGATTTAAATGGAAAATAATCATATGGGGAGGTTCAACTTGCTGGATTTGATGCAGATCATGATCCCAAGATGAGGGAAGGTTTGTGGGAGTGGATTTGCACTAAGGTCATGGCAAGAGAGGTTTTGTTGAAAGTGGCAAAGGATCATTTCAAAATGCCATGGGGCTATTTAAAAGATTTTTCAAAAGAAATTTCCCAAGTGAAAAGCATTTGGTTTTGAGTCCAAATAAAAGGAAAAACCTCCAAGACCAAAATCAAGTCTTGGGTGAATCCAAATAGAACACTTGCCATAAAAGAAAATTTTTGAGAGGGTGGTTCTTTAGAAGAAAAATTTAAATACCCTCCTCAAATAAAAATTAAAAGTTTGAAAAATCCAATAAAAAATTTTTGGGTGTCACAACACCTACCCCCTTAGGAAAAATCTCATCCTCGAGATTTCAGCTGATCCTCGAATAGATATGGATATTCTGCCTGGAGAAAATCTTCCCTTTCCCATGTAGCTTCATCCTCAGTGTGGTTGCTCCACTGAACCCTGAAATTTTTTGTTGTTTTCTGACAGGTCCTCCTTTCAGACTCTTCCAAAATCTTTACTGGCCTCTCTCTGTAGGTGAGGTCTGGTTGTATATCAATGCTTTCATGAGGTACATGCTTCTCCGGGTTACTTACACATTTTCTCAATTGTGAGACATGGAACACGTCATGGATGTCTGATAGTTCCTTGGGTAGGTCTAGTTTGTAAGCTACTGTGCCTCTTCGTGCAGTCACACAGAATGGTCCAATAAATCTCGGGGCTAGCTTCCCTTTAATTTTGAACCGCTGTAGGCCCCTCATAGGAGATACTCGTAGGTATACGGAATCACCGGGTTCAAAGCTGACCTCGCGATGCTTTTGATCGTAGTAGCTCTTTTGTCGGCTCTGTGCTGTCTTGAGTCTGTCCCTGATCTATTTAACTTTCTCTTCGGCCTCCTTGAGCATGTCTGGACCGAAGATACGACCGTCGCCTGTTTCTGACCAATTCAGTGGGGTACGACACCTCCGTCCGTACAGTGCTTCAAAAGGTGCCATCTGTAAGCTGGCTTGGTAACGGTTGTTGTAAGCAAACTCGACATACGGCAAACTTTCTTCCCAACTGGATCCATAGGTGAGCACACAGGCTCTCAGCATGTCCTCTAGGATTTGGTTCACACGTTCCGTTTGTCCATCAGTCTGAGGGTGGTACGCTGTACTGAAAGCTAGTTGTGTGCCTAGAGCTTGTTGCAGTTGATCCCAAAATTTTGAGACAAATTGAGTGCCTCGGTCGGATATTATAGTCCTTGGGACTCCATGCAAACAAACTATACGGGCGAGATAGAGCTTGGCTAGCCTTTGAGTGGAGTAGGTTGTCTTCACAGGAATGAAATGGGCTACCTTGGTTAGCCTATCTGTGATGACCCAAATGGCAGCATTTCCGCGTTGCGATCGAGGTAGTCCGACAATAAAGTCCATCCCAATCTCATCCCACTTCCATTCAGGTATCCTGTTTGGTTGCAGCAGTCCTGCTGGCTTTTGATGCTCGGCTTTTATGCGTTGACATGAATCGCAACAAGCAATAAATGCGGCTATATCTCTTTTCATACCGTGCCACCAAAATCTTTCCTGAAGGTCTTTGTACATTTTGGTCCCTCCAGGGTGGATCGAGTATGGGGCGGTGTGGCTTTCGGTTAGGATTTGTTGCTTGAGTTCCTCATCGTCAGGTACGCAAAGTCTGTCCCCGTACCATAAGATTCCTTCATTGTCTGTGACGAACTCGGATGCTTTGCCAAGACTCATTTTTCTCTTTATACCTTCGATGCTGGGATGCCTCTACTGGGCCTTCTTAATTTGTTCCATAAAGGTGGGATGTATTTCCAGGTTCGATACGGTGCCCTCAGAGACTAACACCATGTTGAGTCTAGTGAACTCTTGCTGAAACTCAGGCCTCAATTTTTTTGTACTGTCGCCATCCGGGCTAGGGTTCCGACTAAGGGCATCAGCCACTACATTTGCCTTCCCTGGATGGTAGTGAATGCCGACATCATAGTCCTTGACCAATTCCAACCAGCGTCGTTGGCGTAAATTTAGTTCTGGCTGTGTGAAAATATATTTAAGGCTCTTATGGTTCGTATATATTTCACAACGATTTCCCAACAGGAAGTGCCTCCACTCCTTGAGTGCATGTATGACTGCTGCTAGCTCCAAGTCATGTGTTGGGTAATTTTCCTCATGTTTCCGCAGTTGCCTAGAGGCATACGCGACAACTTTGCCATCCTGCATCAGCACACATCCGAGACCCTTCCGGGATGCGTCACAATATACTTCGAAACTCTTGTGTATGTCTGGCACGGTTAATACCGGTGCGGTTGTTAGCTTCCTCTTGAGTTCTTGGAAGCTTTTCTCGCATGCTTCCGTCCATACAAACTTCTTATCTTTCTTGAGCAACTGGGTTATTGGTTTTGACACGGTGGAGAATCCTTCAATAAATCTCCGGTAATATCCAGCCATCCCTAGGAAACTCCGAACGTCGGTCACGTTGGCTGGTGGCTTCCAGTCAAGTATGGCTTTGACCTTTTCTGGGTCTACGGCTATGCCTTCTTGGTTCAATATATGACCCAGGAAACCAACTTGTCTTAGCCAGAATTCACACTTGCTAAATTTGGCGTACAATTGGTGTTTCCTTAATTCTCCCAAAACGATTCTGAGGTGCTCAGCATGCTCCTCTGGTGTTCTTGAATATACCAGAATGTCGTCAATGAACACCACAACAAATTTGTCCATAAACTTCATAAATACTTTGTTCATGAGGTGGACGAAATAAGCGGGGGCGTTCGTCAATCCAAACGGCATTACTGTGAACTCATATAATCCGTATCTGGAAGTGAATGCTGTCTTAGGGATATCTTCTGTCCGTACTTTCAAATCTCAAATCAATTTTTGAGAACACCTTGGCTTGCGCGAGCTGGTCAAACAAATCATTTATCCGTGGCATCGGGTATTTGTTTTTGATGGTGACCATATTGAGAGCTCGATAGTCTATACACAATCTCAGTGTCCCATCCTTTTTCTTGGCGAATAAAACTGGCGAACCCCAAGGTGAGGAGCTGGCTCGAATAAATCCTTTGTCCAATAATTCCTTTATCTGCTTCTTCAACTCTACCAATTCTGAGGGTGCCATTCTATAGGGTTTCCTATAGATGGGAGTGGTGCCAGGTGCTAGTTCAATGCTGAACTCAATTTCTCGGTCTGGTGGCATGCTTGGTAGTTCTTCAGGAAATACGTCCGGAAACTCGCACACCACTGGAACTTTTCTCAATTCCGAAATGTCCATTTTGTTCAAATTTGGTTGCTGTGACCGTGGTCTTTCCTGAGCTGTAACCTTTATTGTCTTGCCATGATGATGAGTGAGGATCACAGTCCGATTGAAACAGTCAATAAATCCTTTGTTGGTGGTCAACCAGTCCATCCCTAAAATGACATCCAGTCCTTTATTTTCCAACACGATGAGGTTTGCTTGGAACAGTAGTCCTTCGAATTCAATGATCACTCCTTGGCAGTAATTCTGAGCGATTTTTTTATTTCTGGGGGACTTGATGATCATAGATTTTTCCAAGGGAAGTATTAGAAAACCATGTTGCAAAACAAAATTCTTCGAAACGAATGAATGGGAAGCTCCAAAATCAAACAAAACCGTGGCAGGTACTGTGTTGACAGGGAACGTACCGAGCACGATGTCTGGGGCATTCTGCGCTTCTTCCTTGGTCACATGGTTCAGGTGACCCTTCCTATGGTTGTTGTTGGGATTGAAATTGTTGCGCTTGGGGACTGGATTATTCCCACTATTGTTTGGCTTAGGGGTCGAGTTCCTTGGTTTTGGACACTGTTTGGCATACTGTCCTTCTTCACCACAAGCATAGCATGTGACCCCTGGACGGTACGTAAACTCCTTGTCTCTGGCATGAAACTGTCTGACGGGCCTTGGATCAGTAGTCGTGGGTTTCCTTGCTTCTGTCCTTGGAACCTCAGTCCTACTTCTGTTGTTGCGAGCAAGAGTCGTTTTGTCCCTCTTTCGCTTACGGATATCTTCCAGACTACGGCGCTCATTCTCCAAGGTAATGGCCTTGTCAACCAGAGTTTTAAAATCCGGGAAGGTGTGTACAACCAGTTGGCATCTTAGTGCTGGTGCCAGGCCGTCCAGGAATTTTTCCATCTTCTTGTCCTCTGTCACGTGCTCGTTGTAGGCATAACGAGATAGCTGGGTAAACTGACCGTTGTATTCTGTAACTGACATGCCTCTTTGCTTGAGGTCATCAAATTCTCTTTTCTTTATTTTTATGATGCTCCTGGGGATGTGCGCCCCACGAAAGCCTTCCTTGAACTCTTCCCAGGTGATGTTGTGTTCACTGGGATGCATGTGTAGGAAGTTTTCCCACCATGCTGCAGCTGCTCCAGCAAGGTAGTGTGGTGCATAAAGCACCTTCTCATGATCTGAACACTGAGCAATAACCAGTTTCCTTTCGATGTCACGAAGCCAATCATCGGCTTCAAGTGGCCTATCGGTGTGAGCAAACGTTGAAGGGCGAGTCTTTTGTAATTCAGACAGCTTGGAGTGTGGCTGGTACGGCTCACGGTGGTTTCCCATATTGATGACGTGGTTCATCATCTCTTGGTGTTGCTGTTGGCTTTGTTCAAAAAGGCGGCATACTTGAGATAAGGCGGCCTCACTGTCTTGTTGACTAGACTGTCCCTGAGTGAAGTTGTTGCTGGTCTGAGTCCCAAATACTTCCTCTGGCTGATTGGGCATGGAACGAGTCCATGGACGAGACATTTTCCACTCTGGGGTATTATTTGCGAAAATCATGAGAAGAACTGCGAGGTGCAAAAAATCTTGCAAAGCCAAAATTTTAAAAGATCTCAAGATTTTCAAGAAAACATAAACAGCTCTGCACGGAGAAGAGACGCTTAACACAAATCTTACACGCGAAACGCAAACATACGATACAACACTCAGGATGTGTGTACACATTCCTAACATGTTATTAGCACACTCTCGGGGGTGCAGCGAGCACAACTACTACAAACTAGCGTACAGATAAAAACACATCATACAGGCAGACATAACGCAGGACTACACGGCGCTCTCAGTCGGAGATGGTGACGATGTCCTTTCCCTTGCCGAGGGCAAGACTCAGTGGTGCAGGAGATTCAACCTCCACCTCCTCTCTAGCAGGCTCCCGGCGCGAAGCACTGCGCTGCGGTGATGGCGCGGGTGCAACAGGCGGCAGTGTGGGTGCGGCAGGCGGTGCAGCTCTAACTGGAGTAGGAGCGATGACTCGGTCGAACTCCTCAGTGGTAGGCAGACGGCGAGCAGTGGCCAAAATGGCCGGTGCATAAGAGGCTGAAGATGAGACGAAAGTCAGAGGCGGTGCTGTGTGAAGAAGCTCCTTCCTGCAGGTAGGACCGCCCCGAACTAAGTCCATCCGGGCAGCCACAAGATCGTCCACGAGGTTGTCGAAAGACTCCTCCAGAGCCTTGAGATACTCCACAACTATCTCGATGGCTTCATCTCGTTCTCCCCGATGGCAGGCAAATGCATAGTGACAGGTGTATGGCACATGGCATGGGAGGTAGCGGTAGCGACGAGTCTTCATCACAGGAAGGATGTCCCGAAGACGAGCTATCGCCTCACGGGCAGCCATCTGCATGGCATGCCTCTCCGTAGGCATGTCCCTTCCCACAAAACGAAAGTGGCGTGATGCAGAACGTCCTCCCTTGAATTGCACCACGGCTTGGTGCATAGACACGTCGTCACTGAGCTTGTGCTGGTAAAGTGTGAACTCCGGGCGAGTCGCTGGCCCGATCGCGAGCTTGGTGATGGAAACGAGGAGCTTGACAAACCCCTCGGGCACGTTCGTGAACACTCGAGTCTCGCAGTTGCTGCCAGCCATCTACAAAAGTAGGCAAAAATTCTGAGTAGTCAAGTCATAAATTTTATGATGACCAACAAAAAATAGCTACAATTGCAAAATGCTGAAAAAGCACAAAAGATGCTAATAACCGATTAGCGATCGCACCTAGTGGCTTCCTACAGTCAGCCTGGCTCTGGTACCAAGCTTGTCACAACCGGTTTTTCAATAAAATATTTATTGAGAGACCAATCCCTTTTACGGACCAGTAAAGAAGAATTCCTTCTTACTGGTAGACAATATCTTGGTCACAGAAGAAAAATACCAGGAGTACTGAATATAATACAAGGTTGAGCGGAGACTGCTCAACAGTTTATTACATGCACGCCGATAAAACATAACGGCGGATAGGGTGGCATAACTACTAACTCACGATAACAATGGTGGTGGATATATCACAGCGGAGCGGGTGATATGACTCCTGAAGACTACAACCCTTCGAGCGTCGGAGTGAAGCTCGAGGAGATTTATTGCGGGTGGCGGAAGCGTATATAATACAAGTGACCAAAATCCAAGATCGCACGGGGCTGACTGGGACTCCTCTAGGCGTCGGATTCACTAGCAAACTCTTCATCCATGAGATCGCCTTCGTCAACATCTGGCCAAATCAACAAGCCAGGTGAGTACTATGAAAGTACTCGCAAGACAGTTCGGACATAAGATATAACAAATGTAAACATGATGCATATGCACAGGTCAACAAGTGCACTCAGACATAGAGATAAACTGCACGGGAAATAAAAGAGAAGTCGGGCGGTAGTCCTCCCGAAATCCCAAAGTAATATACTGGGTGCCAAACGAGGGTCTGAATGACTCCTCGAGAGGAAAATGCAAGGAATACAATGCCGCAGTCGGGCGTCAATGCGACACCACATAAAGGGCTTATAACAGAAAATAAAAGACAAACATGCCACAGTCGGACGTCTGAGCGACATCACATAAAGGGCTTATATTGAAAGTAAAAGGCAAACGTGCCACAGTCGGACATCTGAGCGACATCACATAAAGGGCTTATATTGAAAGTAAAAGGCAAACATGCCACAGTCGGACGTCTGAGCGACATCACATAAAGGGCTTATACCATAACTCAATAATTCAGTAGTTCGAGAATATAAATTATTACAAGTACGAGACAAATATAAGGTTAGTCCATCCACAGGAATAACAATTAAATTGGGTTTACCACTTGAGTTTGTCCACCGGGGATAAATTTCCACGAGGATAGATATGGATATACTGATCACTCTACCAGATCATGGATACGATGATTTGGAAGGATTTGACTCTGCAGAATTTGTACTTTAACCACAGCCAACGGATTTCAGTAGTCACGGGGACTAGTTCCGTTTACGGTGTTTTGGAAGAAACACGTCTAACCAGTACACACCCATTTAACATTCCGAAGCCAGGGATCACCCTCGACAACGTTCCAGAAAAACCTTGAGACGGGGAGGCTAAAACCTCGCATAGCATGGGATCAAATTTCTATACGCGCGCTCTATGGGGTGCCCCCCTCTCGGTCCCAACCGGAAACACCCATGCCCCCTGACCGGATGACTGGCTTTAATTCAGGGCCATGGAACCATCATCCCGGCCCCTCTGTTTGGTGTGTACACGGAAAGAGGTTACCAACTTACTAAACCGCATTCTGGCAGAAAACATGTGGTAGCACGGAAGGGGAAAGAACGATAACGTGACTCCGTCCACGTTAACGTTGGAATTTAAACGGAAGACGTAAGGCTGGCATGCTACAACAATACCACCTCACTGCCCTTCATGTCACCACATGACTAGGCCATCTCTCATCAGAGATCTCCGTAACTATGGAACACACAGGTAGTTGCCTCACATGCAACGAGATACCCACCGATGCTCATATGCCATGCACAACCTTTGACGCAAACATGCAAAACACCTATTATATCAAAGGTTCAAACATGCTTGCCTGGTTCGGAGAAGTCGGAGTCTAGTTCGGCGAAGTTCGCGGCTCCGTCACCTCTCCCGGAACCTACGGCATAGTGAAAAATGCATACTAACGTGAAAACCAACGCGTGCAAAAAAGTTGTTCCAATTTTTTTTCAAATAAATCCCATAAGAAAACTAGACAAAATTTTAAGACTGTCAGAAAAAGAATCACTCAAAAATCACCTTTTATTAAAAAGTTATAAGGGTTTCTGTCCAGGGACTCATCTGTAATGAAACAGAAAAGTTCCAGGGGTTTAACTGAGAAAACAGAAAACGGTTCGAATAGAAATGCGCAAGCCCACAGAGAAAACGTACTCTGCCCGAAGGCGCCAACAGAAAACGGTTCGCGGGGGAAAGAAAGAGAGGCTGACGTGGGGGGTCCACACGTCAGGTTTGAAAACCTCGCCGGCGCCCGAAAGTTGCGGTGGTCGCCGGCGTCGAACCACGGCGAGTCAGGGCGATCGGAGTGTACCAAGAGTATCAGCGTGTCCTTCCGCGTCGGTGGGTGGTGGACTTGGGCGTCGGAGAGCACCACGTCGACGGCGACACTTTCTCCGGCGGACGGCGGCTCGGGCGATGGTGGGGATCTCCGGTGGAGTGCTGCAAACTTTGAATTGAAGCGCGGGTCAGAAGGAGGGATGCATTAGAGGGTTACTGGCAAGAGATGGGAGGCAGGGGTGCACGCACGGGAGCGAAAATAGCTGGATCCCGTGGCGGGTCGCGGCGGCAGGAGTTGAGGAAGGAGACTTCCTCGGGGCTCTCCCAGTGGCTAGGCAGGGTCTAGGTGGAGTGTAGAGGTGGTGTGGGTACTAGCTGGAGCTCGGGGCCTCTATTTATAGGCGGCTCGAGGGGATGGCCGTGAACGTGGTTGCTCCGGCGAGCAATTACGGCGGGGCAGCGGCTTGGCAAGGGGTTTAGGTGGCTAGGTAGCATCAGTGAGGTGTACTGGTGATGTTCCCCTGCTAATCCTGGTCGGTCTTGGCGTAATGGCGCCGGTCCACGGTGGGGTGGCCGCACGGCCACAACGGCGGCAGAGAGCGCGCTCCGCGCCCAGCGGTTCACGACGAGGGTGGAAGCGCGCATGGGGGAGTGGAAGGCCACGCGGCGGCCTCCGGTGGCTTGGGCGGCGCTGGGTGGCACCGTTTGCGCCGCGCCTCTCTCTGGCGGCCGCAAAGCCGCCGCTGGCGTCGGTCACGGGGCGGCGCACCACCTCCTGCTCGTCGCCGACGTCCGCAAGGCTCCAGGCGCTCGTGCGGTGCAGAGACAAGGGGGAGGAGACGGGGAGCAAGGCGCCAATGCGGTCACTGGCGAGATGGACAACGAACACTGAAGAAAACGACAGTGCACTGAAACTGTTCTCTGAACTCAACTGAACAATGACAGCAACAGTGTCCAGTAGGTGTTCGACGAAATGATTTGGCATGAAGAAAATTTTTCCTGGAGCTGGGACTTGGTGAGGTGACCTCTCAATGCACCCAGAGGCTGCCTGATTTTTCCCAGAATTTTTGGAGAAGGATTTGAATGAATTTCATCAAATTTGGCAAATCTGGTCCAAACTTGCAGCAAGTATAGTTTGAAAATTTTGAACTGAAGACCAGTGGATCTTCATGGATCTAGGTTGAGGGTTCAAAGGACTAGGATGGGGAAAAGGTTTGGAGGCAAAAAATCAAAACAGAAATGGTAGCTCCTTTGTAAATCTCCAATAGCTAGAATAGAAGGCAGAAATTGTTTTGATAAGATTTAAATGGAAAATAATCATATGGGGAGGTTCAACTTGCTGGATTTGATGCAAATCATGATCCCAAGATGAGGGAAGGTTTGTGGGAGTGGATTTGCACTAAGGTCATGGCAAGAGAGGTTTTGTTGAAAGTGGCAAAGAATCATTTCAAAATGCCATGGGGCTATTTAAAAGATTTTTCAAAAGAAATTTCCCAAGTGAAAAGCATTTGGTTTTGAGTCCAAATAAAAGGAAAAACCTCCAAGACCAAAATCAAGTCTTGGGTGAATCCAAATAGAACACTTGCCATAAAAGAAATTTTTTGAGAGGGTGGTTCTTTAGAAGAAAATTTTAAATACCCTCCTCAAATAAAAATTAAAAGTTTGAAAAATCCAATAAAAAAATTTTGGGTGTCACAGCAACCCAACTATTGACCCAAGACATGGTTTGGAAATGATGCATATAAGGCCAAACTCGCAACGCCGAAGTACGCTATAAAGCTGTTCGGACTTGCCGGCAACTCATTTGTTCCCATACCGAGCCCCTGGTGAGTTATGCCGAGGTGTGTGTGTAAAACAACCACAGGAGCAAAAATTCGGGTCGATTAGGAAAAATTCCTTACTGGACACTGGTTACGTGTACTGGGAGCTGAGTGATAAGCCAATTATTATATAGATAACAAAGCCGCAACCCTGGCTATTTGACATGCCCGGGGTCGAAGGCTGAGGAAAAAGGCACTTTACAGGCTCGGAATAGAGAGCTCGGTCTACAAAAAGTTATTTTGGACCTCCTATCGCACGTCTGCGCCGCCTGTCCTCGGTGAAGGGATTCCTTGACAGGAATAACCCTTGGATGATTGTACGAACCCGAACTCTGGTAGAGTCCTCGGGGTGACCGACCCTTGAGCTACCTGTGGAGGGGATAATAAAAAGGAAAAAAGAGGCAGTTAGAAAAGTAGGGGGGTTGCAGACACACCCGTACTGTGCTTCCGCCGGTGCCCAGGGTATTTCAAGTGCATAATTATGTATGCGTGGTACCCACTTCGAAGGCATATTAGCCGGACGGCGGAAGCCGAATTGCTAGTCCAATATGGACATTGATCGGTCATGTTGAATGGAGACCGGCGGCATGATGGCCGACGTGGTATGCGGCATGATAAGGCCACTGTGTAGTTCGGCTGAGGTAGCCGTGATATGATCTCCTGTACGGAGGGAGTGTTTCGTGCGCTCACCTCTAGGGGTGTGTGTCACGTATACCATGTTTACTGTTTTTGCTTCGGGGGGAAATTGCTTCTGACCCCCGGTATTTGGTTGGTGGATCTCTTCGTCGTCCCTATCGCCGGGCGGCCTTCTCCCCTTGTGTTCCGCGTTGAGCTTGCCGGCTTGCTTGAAGACCCAACAACTTCTGTTGGTATGATTAGCTGGTTTATCGGGGTGGCCGTGAATCTAGCAGGGTCGATCTAATATCCTGTCTAGATTGGATGGTCCATCTCTGTTCGCCTTGAATGGCTTTTTCCGTTGACCGGATTGGGAACTGCTGAATCCGGTGTTGACCGCTGTGTCGCGTGATCTTTCATTATCATTGTGACTTTTGTGTTTGCTGCGTCGTGGCTTGCCATTGCCGTATCGGATTTCGGAAGTGCCCGGGTCGCAGGTGTTGTTGCTTCTACGAGCGAGCCAGCTGTCTTCTCCCGCACAAAAGCGGGTCATTAGAGCGGTAAGGGCTGTCATGGATTTCGGTCTTTCTTGGCCGAGGTGGCGGGCAAGCCATTCATCCCGGACACTGTGTTTGAAGGCCGCAAGGGCTTCTGCGTCCGGACAGTCGATGATTTGGTTCTTTTTAACTAAGAACCTAGTCCAGAGCTTCCTGGCTGACTCTCCGGGCTGTTGGACAATGTGGCTTAAGTCATCAGCATCCGGTGGCCGGACATATGTTCCTTGGAAGTTGTCGCGAAAGGCGTCTTCCAAATCTTCCTAGCTGCCAATAGAATTTTCTGGCAGACTGTTTAACCAATACCGAGCTGGTCCTTTGAGTTTTAGTGGTAGGTATTTGATGGCATGAAGGTCATCTCCGCGGGCCATGTGGATATGGAGGAGGAAGTCCTCGATCCATACCGTGGGATCCGTTGTTCCGTCGTATGATTCGATGTTCATGGGTTTAAACCCGTCTGGGAATTCATGCTCCATTACGTCGTTTGTGAAGCAAAGAGGGTGTGCGGCGCCTCTATACTGGGCCACACTGCAACGTACCTCCGATGGAGTCTGTTTGCAATTTTCGGCCAGGGCGTGGCTAGGTTTGTCACGTCCGAATAGGTAGCCGTCGTCGCGTGTCGATGCGCGTCCTCGCGACCCATAGATCGATCTTGTGTGTCCTGCTCTACTGTCCAAGTCCTGTCGACGGTCGTATGTACATCCCCGAGCTGATTTATTCCTGCCTATACGGTGAGGTGGGGCAGTCTGGTGTTCGGCTTGAGTTGCCGATTTATCCTGACCGCGTGGCGGTCGGTCGGCTGCGTTGTGCGATGATGGTACGGGCTCCAGCTCCTCGTCATCGAACTGAGGTAACAATTTGCGCTTCGGGTAACTTTTGGCTGGGCCGTTGAGGCCGTATTCTTCGGCGGTCAGGACTTCGGTCCATCTATCAATGAGCAGATCTTGGTCAGCTTGAAGCTGCAGCTGCTTCTTTTTCAGGCTCCTTGCAGTGGCTATTAGCCGGCATTTAAAGCGCTCCTGCTCGAGAGGTTCTTCAGGCACGATGAATTCTTCGTTGCCGAGGCTCTCCTCTTCCTCGGAGAGCGGAAGATAACTACTATCCTCCGAGTCTTCATGTATGGCCTGTTCATCAGGGCTAACGTGCCCGTCCTCCCGTTCATCCTGTTCGGAGATTGCCCCGACAGGGTCTTTATTGTCTTCGGCTTCGTCCGGAGTATTATTTTGTCCGGTGTCGGTGTTGTTGTCTTTTGTACGACGTGACTTAGACCGGCGCCGCTGATGCCGGTGTCGGGGCTGTGTCTCAGGAGGTTTGTCCTTAACTGGATCCTCCTTGTCATCGTTGTTAGTTTCTTTAGGTGTATCCACCATGTATACGTCATATGAGGAAGTGGTCGTCCAGCGTCCGGTAAGCGGCGAGTTTTGGCCCTGCTCCTCGGCAGCATTGTCGTCCATACCGTCGATGTCATCGAAGTTGTAATCAAGCACGTCGGTTAAGTCTTCGACAGTGGCTATGAAGTGGGTGGCGGGTGGGAAACTGAATTACCCCCATCATCAGCCTCCAGTTCAAACCGGACATAATTCGGCTGTGAGTCCCCCGCCAGGGACAGATTCTTTAATGAGTTTAGCACATCGCCGAAGGGCGAGTGTTGGAAGATGTCTGCGGTGTTAAACTCAAAGATCGATAAGCGATCAAGTTCGGCGTCCGTGGATGCACATGGCTCGGAATTTATGACCAGAGACGAGTCCGGAGTTCCGGTGACAAAGATGTCGTGTGACTTTAGGTCTATGTTCGGCTCCAACGCTGTGGAATTTGTGGCCTCCGCGGTGGGGTTGAGCCTCCTGTCCTTGGATGGCGTAATATGCTCTGGATCTACGGCCAGAGCAGTTACAGGAGCAATCTCTTGGATGCGGTCCGATGACAGACTTAGGTCATGTTCATCAGGGTGACCAAGAGCGATCGCTGCGGTCTCGAATCCAGCGAAGATCAAGTCTCCACGGACGTCCGCGACATAGTTCAAGCTCCCGAATTTGACTTGATGGCCAGGGGCGTAGCTGTCGATCTGTTCCAGACGGCCAAGCGAGTTGGCCCATAGTGCAAAGCCGCTGAATATGAAGATCTGTCCGGGAAGGAAGGCTTTTCCTTGGACAGCATTGTCGTTGACGGTTGAAGGGGCCATCAAACCTTTTGGGGACGACACAGTGGAAATCTCAATGAAAGCACCAATGTCGGTGTCGAAACCGGCGGATCTCGGGTAGGGGGTCCCGAACTGTGCGTCTAAGGTCGATGGTAATAGGAGACACGGGACATGATGTTTACCCAGGTTCGGGCCCTCTCTATGGAGGTAATACTGTACTTCCTGCTTGATTGATCTTGATGAATATGAGTATTACAAGAGTTGATCTACCACGAGATCGTAATGGCTAAAACCCTAGAAGTCTAGCCTGTATGACTATGGTAATGAATGTATCCTCATCCGGACTAAGCCCTCCAGTTTATATAAACACCGAAGGGATCTAGGGTTACATAAGGTCGGTTACAGAGAAAGGAAATCCTCATATTTGGTCACCAAGCTTGCCTTCCACGCCAAGGAGAGTCCCATCCGGACACGGGTGCAGTCTTTGTATCTTCACAGCCCATCAGTCCGGCCCATGGCTAACAGGCCGGACGCCCGAGGACCCCTTAGTCCAGGACTCCCTCACCCCTCCCCCATATATAAAGGAGTGGAGGAGGGGGAGGGCCGGCCCTCCTATGGCGCGCCCCATGGGGAGTGCTACTCCCACCGGGAGTAGGATTCCCCCCCTTCCCTAGTTGGATAAGGAGTGGAAGGAAGGGGGAGGAAGGAGGAAGGAAAGGGGGCGGCCCCCCTCCTAATTCGGATTGGGCTTGGGGGGGCACCTCCTTTGCTCCCTTCTCCTCTCTCCCACTATGGCCCAATAAGGCCCATATACCTCCCGGGGGTTCCAGTAACCTCTCGGTACTCCGGTATATTCCCGATCTCGTGGTAGACAGCAGGTCTGGTACACAGCATTGCATACATGATAGAGCCTATGGCTGAAGCATAAGGAACACCTTTCATTTTCTCTCTATCTTCTGCAGTGGTCGGGCATTGAGTCTGACTCAATTTCACACCTTGTAACACAGGCAAGAACCCTTTCTTTGCTTGATCCATTTTGAACTTCTTCAAAACTTTATCAAGGTATGTGCTTTGTGAAAGTCCAATTAAGCGTCTTGATCTATCTCTATATATCTTGATGCCCAATATATAAGCAACTTCACCGAGGTCTTTCATTGAAAAACTCTTATTCAAGTATCCTTTTATGCTATCCAGAAATTCTATATCATTTCCAATCAACCATATGTCATCCACATATAATATTAGAAATGCTACAGAGCTCCCACTCACTTTCTTGTAAATACAGGATTCTCCAAAAGTCTGTATAAAACCATATGCTTTGATCACACTATCAAAACGTTTATTCCAACTCCGAGATGCTTGCACCAGTCCATAAATGGATCGCTGGAGCTTGCACACCTTGTTAGTATCCTTTGGATCGGTAAAACCTTCAGGTTGCATCATATACAACTCTTCTTCCAGAAATCCATTCAGGAATGCAGTCTTTACATCCATTTGCCAAATTTCATAATCATAAAATGCGGCAATTTCTAACATGATTCAGACGGATTTAAGCATCACTGCGGGTGAGAAGGTCTCATCGTAGTCAACTCCTTGAACTTGTCGAAAACCTTTCGCAACAAGTCGAGCTTTGTAGACAGTACCATTATCGTCAGCGTCAATCTTCTTCTTGAAGATCCATTTATTCTCAATGGCTTGCCGATCATCGGGCAAGTCAACCAAAGTCCACACTTTGTTCTCATACATGGATCCCATCTCAGATTTCATAGCCTCAAGCCATTTTGCGGAATCTGGGCTCATCATCGCTTCCTCTTAGTTCGTAGGTTCATCATGGTCAAGTAACATGACCTCCAGAACAGGATTACCGTACCACTCTGGTGCAGATCTTACTCTGGTTGACCTACAAGGTTCAGTAGTAACTTGATCTGAAGTTACATGATCATCATCATTAGCTTCCTCACTAATTGGTGTAGGAGTCACAGGAACAGATTTATGTGACGAACTACTTTCCAATAAGGGAGCAGGTACAGTTACCTCATCAAGTCCTACTTTCCTCCCACTCACTTCTTTCGAGAGAAACTCCTTCTCTAGAAAGGATCCATTCTTAGCAATGAATGTCTTGCCTTCGGATCTGTGATACAAGGTGTACCCCAACAGTCTCCTTTGGGTATCCTATGAAGACACATTTCTCCGATTTGGGTTCGAGCTTATCAGGTTGAAGCTTTTTCACATAAGCATCGCAGCCCCAAACTTTAAGAAACGACAACTTTGGTTTCTTGCCAAACCACAGTTCATAAGGTGTCATCTCAACGGATTTAGATGGTGCCATATTTAACGTGAATGCAGCCGTCTCTAAAGCATAACCCCAAAACGATAGCGGTAAATCAGTAAGAGACATCATAGATCGCACCATATCTAGTAAAGTACGATTACGACGTTCGGACACACCATTACGCTGTGGTGTTCTGGGTGGCGTGAGTTGTGAAACTATTCCGCATTGTTTCAAATGAAGACCAAACTCGTAACTCAAATATTCTCCTCCATGATCATATCGTAGAAACTTTATTTTCTTATTACGATGATTTTCGACTTCACTCTGAAATTCTTTGAACTTTTCAAATGTTTCAAACTTATGTTTCATTAAGTAGATATACCTATATCTGCTCAAATCATCTGTGAAGGTGAGAAAATAACGATACCCGCCGCGAGCCTCAACATTCATCAGACCACATACTTCACTATGTATGATTTCCAATAAATCTGTTGCTCGCTCCATTGTTCCGGAGAACGGCGTTTTAGTCATCTTGCCCATGAGGCATGGTTCGCAAGTACCAAGTGATTCATAATCAAGTGATTCCAAAAGTCCATCAGAATGGAGTTTCTTCATGCGCTTTACACCAATATGACCTAAACAGCAGTGCCACAAATAAGTTGCACTATCATTATCAACTCTACATCTTTTGGCTTCAATATTATGAATATGTGTATCACTACTATCGAGATTCAATATAAATAGACCACTCTTCAAGGGTGCATGACCATAAAAGATATTATTCATATAAATAGAACAACCATTATTCTCTAATTTAAATGAATAACCGTCTCGCATCAAACAAGATCCAGATATAATGTTCATGCTCAATGCTGGCACCAAATAACAATTATTCAGGTCTAAAACTAATCCCGAAGGTAGATGTAGAGGTAGCGTGCCGACCGCGATCACATCGACTTTGGAACCATTTCCCACGCGCATCGTCACCTCATCCTCAGCCAATCTTCACTTAATCCGTAGTCCCTGTTTCGAGTTGCAAATATTAGCAACAGAACCAGTATCAAATACCCAGGTGCTACTGCGAGTATTAGTAAGGTACACATCAATAACATGTATATCACATATACCTTTGTTCACTTGCCATCCTTCTTATCCACCAAATACTTGGGGCAGTTCCACTTCCAGTGACCAGGCCCTTTGCAGTAGAAGCACTCAGTCTCAGGCTTAGGTCCAGACTTGGGTTTCTTCACTTGAGCAGCAACTTGCTTGTCGTTCTTCTTGAAGTTCCCCTTCTTCCCTTTACCCTTTTTCTTGAAACTGGTGGTCTTGTTGACCATCAACACTTGATGCTCCTTCTTGATTCCGCAGCTTTTAGCATCGCGAAGAGCTCGGGAATTGTCTTATCCATCCCTTGCATGTTATAGTTCATCACGAACCTCTTGTAGCTTGGTGGCAGTGATTGAAGAATTCTGTCAATGACACTATCATCCGGAAGATTAACTCCCAGTTGAATCAAGTGATTGTTATACCCAGAAATTTTGAGTATATGCTCACTGACAGAACTATTCTCCATCTTGCAGCTGTAGAATTTATTGGAGACTTCATATCTCTCAATCCGGGCATTTTCTTGAAATATTAACTTCAACTCCTGGAACATCTCATATGCTCCATGACGTTCAAAACGTCGTTGAAGTCCCGGTTCTAAGCCGTAAAGCATGGCACACTAAACTATCGAGTAGTCATCAGCTTTGCTCTGCCAGACGTTCATAACATCTGGCCTCCTGCAGCGGGTTTGTGACCTAGCGGTGCTTCCAGGACATAATTCTTCTATGCAGCAATGAGGATAATCCTCAAGTTACGGAACCAGTCCGTGTAGTTGCTACCATCATATTTCAACTTAGCTTTCTCTAGGAACGCTTTAAAATTCAACGGAACAACAACACGGGCCATCTATCTACAACAACATAGACATGCAAAATACTATCAGGTACTAAGTTCATGATAAATTAAAGTTCAATTAATCAAATTACTTAAGAACTCCCACTTAGATAGACATCCCTCTAATCATCTAAGTGATCACGTGATCCATATCAACTAAACCATGTCCGATCATCACGTGAGATGGAGTAGTTTTCAATGGTGAACATCACTATGTTGATCATATCTACTATATGATTCACGCTCGACCTTTCGATCTCAGTGTTCCGAGGCCATATCTGCATATGCTAGGCTCGTCAAGTTTCACCCATGTATTCTGCGTGTGCAAAAACTGGCTTGCACCCGTTGTATGTGAACGTAGAGCTTATCACACCCGATCATCACGTGGTGTCTCGGCACGACGAACTTTCGCAATGGTGCATACTCAGGGAGAACACTTGTACCTTTAATTTAGTGAGAGATCATCTTATAATGCTACCGCCGAACTAAGAAAAATAAGATGCATAAATGATAAACATCACATGCAATCAATATAAGTGATATGATATGGCCATCATCATCTTGTGCCTTTGATCTCCATCTCCAAAGCACCGTCATGATCACCATCGTCACCGGCGCGACACCTTGATCTCCATCGTAGCATCGTTGTCGTCTCGCCAACTATTGCTTCTACGGCTATCGCTACCGCTTAGTGATAAAGTAAAGCAATTACATGGCGATTGCATTTCATACAATAAAGTGACAACCATATGGCTCCTGCCAGTTGCCGATAACTCCGTTACAAAACATGATCATCTCATACAATAAAATTTAGCATCATGTCTTGACCATATCACATCACAACATGCCCTACAAAAACAAGTTAGACGTCCTCTACTTTGTTGTTGCAAGTTTTACGTGGCTGCTACGGGCTGAGCAAGAACCGTTCTTACCTACGCATCAAAACCACAACGATATTTCGTCAAGTATGTGTTGTTTTAACCTTCAACAAGGACCGGGCGTAGCCACACTCGATTCAACTAAAGTTGGAGAAACTGACACCCGCCAGCCACCTGTGTGCGAAGCACGTCGGTAGAACCAGTCTCGCGTAAGCGTACGCGTAATGTCGGTCCGGGCCGCTTCATCCAACAATACCGCCGAATCAAAGTATGACATGCTGGTAAGCAGTATGACTAGTATCGCCCACAACTCACTTATGATCTACTCGTGCATATAACATCTACGCATAAACCTGGCTCGGATGCCACTGTTGGGAACGTAGTAATTTCAAAAAAATTCCTACGCACACGCAAGATCATGGTGATGCATAGCAACGAGAGGGGAGAGTGTTGTCTACATACCCTCGTAGACCGTAAGCGGAAGTGTTATGACAACGCAGTTGATGTAGTCGTATGTCTTCATGATCGACCGATCCTAGCACCGAAGGTACGACACCTCCGCGATCTGCACATGTTCGGCTCGGTGACGTCCCATGAACTGACTATCCAGTAGAGTGTCGGGGAAGAGCTTTGTCAGCACGATAGCATGATGACGGTGATGATGAAGCTACCGGCGCAGGGCTTCGCCTAAGCACTACGATGATATGACCGAGGTGGATTATGGTGGAGGGGGGCACCGCACACGGCTAAAAGATCAATGATCAACTTGTGTGTCTATGGGGTGCCCCCTCCCCCGTATATAAAGGAGTGGAGGAGGGGAGGGCCGGCCCTCCTATGGCGCACCCCATGGGGAGTCCTACTCCCACCGGGAGTAGAATCCCCCCTTCCCTAGTTGGACAAGGAGTGGAAGGAAGGGGGAGGAAGGAGGAAGGAAAGGGGGGGCCGCCCCCCCCCTCCCAATTTGGATTAGGCTTGGGAGGGGGGGCGCCCCCTCCTTTGCTCCCTTCTCCTCTCCCCCACTATGGCCCAATAAGGCCCATATACCTCTCGGGGGGTTCCGGTAACCTCTCGGTACTCCGGTATATTCCTGGTCTCACCCGGAACCATTCCGATGTCCAAATATAGTCGTCCAATATATCGATCTTTATGTCTCAACCATTTCGAGACTCCTCGTCATGTCCGTGATCATATCCGGGACTCCGAACTACCTTCGGTACATCAAAACACATAAACTCATAATACTGATCGTCACCGAACCTTAACCGTGCGGACCCTACGGGTTCAAGAACTATGTAGACATGACCGAGACTCATCTCCAGTCAATAACCAATAGCTGAACCTGGATGCTCATATTGGTTCCTACATATTCTACGAAGATATTTATCAGTCAAACCGCATAACAACATACGTTGTTCCCTTTGTCAACGGTATGCACTACAAAAAAAATACACATCCGTGACATTTTGGGCCGAACGAAATTTTTTTCTGTCATACATATGACACTTCTATGACGATAATTGTGACAAAACCCGGTATCATCATAGATGTGGTGGGCTCCTACTTCTATGACAAAAAATCATGATAGAAACTGGGCTTTTCGTCCTGGGCGGGCCGGAGACGCAGCTGCATGACATTCTTTGGGCCATCCATGACGGAAAAAACCTTGGTAGAAGCGAGGGGGAGGAAAATTTGGAGTTCCCGGTTACGGTGGGAGGTCGGGGGCCGAGCGATGCGCGTTTCTCTCGTACACGTACGCGCGTGTGTGCGAGGCCTTGGCTCTAACTGAACCCGAGTGAGGCGTTGGGCTCTAACTGAACCCGAGCGATTGCACTGCAGGCTACGCGTTACTGAACCAGAGCGATCGATCAATGGCTATTAACTGAACCCGATCGAGCGTTTCCTTCGCTACTGCTGCTAACTGAAGCCGATCGATT
>NC_057814.1:168836998-168849341 GCF_018294505.1 Triticum aestivum | reverse complement strand
GCTGGATGAACAGTAGATGGTGGAGGGGTGGTTGAACAGTAGCCGGTGGAGTAGCGCGCGGTGGAGGCTGGATGAACAGGAGACCGTGGAGGCTGGAGGAGGTCGACGGTAGCCCGTGGAGGCTGGAGGAGGTCGACGATGGAGATGAACAGTATCCCGTGGAGTCCCGTTTTGCGGTACGCCACACCCCTCCCGATCAACAGGACCCCCGTTTCGACCGTAGCGCTCCAACACAAGTCCGTTTCCTCCGTTTTGCGGTACGCCACACCCCTCCCGATCAACAGGACCCCCGTTTTGACCGTAGGAGGTCTGTTTCCTCCATTTTGCGGTACGCCAGACCCCTCCCGATGAACAGGATCGCGTTACGAACGTGGCCGGTCGAACACAAGGCCGTTTCCTCCGTTTTGCGGTACGCCAGGCCTCGTTTCAATCGCCTGTTCCGTCCAAGCCCTCCCGATGAACACGACCACGCATTCCGTTCCGACCCAGCCGGTTGGCTCCCACGCGTTCCGTTGCCTCCCGATGAACATGACACATTCCGTTGCCTCCCCATGAACACGACGCATTCCGTTGCCTCCCCATGGACACGACGACGACGCTGTTTCTCCGTTCCGACCCAGCCATGTACACGATCCCTGGCCGTACATATGCGCGAGTAGGCGTTCGAGACCCTGCCCGTATGTACGTACGTGGCCGTATTTTCTTTCTTGCACCCTGGCCGCTGTACGTACGTGTACATGCTACGTGCGCGCCTCTACTACGACATGTACGCGCCTCTACTACGACACATGCGCACCTCTACATCGACCAGTATATATGTACGTACACGTTCGCGACCAGAATGACAACGCTACGTACGCTTCGACCAGGTGGGTCCCGACTGTCAGGCACTTCCTTGCCTGCGAAGATGTAGCTGGTGGGTCCCAGGAGTCAGGGGGGCGAATCGTTTTTTTTGCCCGGACGCACTTCCTTGCGTGCGAAGGTGTAGCTGCTGGGTTCCAGCAATCAGGGGGGAATCGTTTTGTTTTTTTTGCCCGGACGCACTTACTTGCGTGCGAAGATGTAGCTGGTGGGTCCAAGCAGTCAGGGGGGCGAATCGTTTTTTTCAGACGCACTTCCTTGCGTGCGAAGATGTAGCTGGTGGGTCCCAGCAGTCAGGGGGAAACTTTTTTTCACGAAATACGGTGGCCCGTCCGGTGGGTCCCCGCTGTCAGGTGGAGGAATAATTATTTTGCGCGTAATAAGGAGGCACTTCCTTGCTGCGGCCATGGACCCAGCTGTCAGCCTCTCCACGTACAGTCCACGTCCGATGGAAGCCATTACTTGACCACGTTGACCACGCCGCGCCGAGAGCACCAGGGCGGTGGACGGCGGCGAGGCCGAGGAAGGGGACGATGCGGAGCCGGGGAAGACGCGGCAGTGGATGCCCACGCGTAGAGGAGTATGAGGGTTCACTCATTCGGTTGCGGTGTGAGGCTGCCGTCGTCGCAGAATAACAGGGGGTGTGGGTGCGTAGAGGGATGGTCTGGCCAGCGGTGGGAGTAGTAGGGGGCGGTGAGGCCTCTGCGGCATCACAGGCGGCCACGGGCGGCAGGAGCAGGCGGCACGACCGGCGCTGCTTTGGGCGGCTGGAGCAAGAAGACCAGAGGTTGAAGAAGCACTACGGCTGTTGGATGGACATCGTACGGTCACTGGAGCTAGAATCGTTCATATATTAACTAAAGTTGACAAAGGCCTCTGTCCTAGTCAACTTAGTAGGCCCACAAGTCAGCCTCCCACCAAGGTGGGTCCCAGCTAGCAGGGGTATTCATTTTTTTGTGCGTAATAAGGAGGCACTTCCGGTGGGTCCGAGCTGACAGCGGGGGGAACGTTTTTTTCGTGAAATACGGTGGCCCGTCCTGTGGGTCCCAGCAGTCAGGGGGAAACGTTTTTTTCGCGAAATACTGGTGGCCCGTCCGGTGGGTCCCTGCTGTCAGGTGGAGGAATAATTATTTTCCGCGTAATAAGGAGGCACTTCCTTGCGGCTGCCGTGGACCCAGCTGTCAGCCTCTCCACGTACAGTACTCTTCCGATGGAAGTCGGTCGTTGACCACATTGACCACGCCGCGCCGAGAGCACCACGCCGGTGGACGACAGCGAGGCCTGGGAAGGGGACGACGCGGAACCGGGGAAGACGCGGCAGTGGAAGCCCGCGCGGAGAGGAGTACGAGGGTTCACCGGTTCGGCTGCGGTGTGAGGCTGCCGCCGCCGCAGAATAACAGGGGGTGTGGGTGAGTAGAGGGATGCCCTGGCCAGCGGTGGGAGTAGTAGGGGGCGCTGAGGCCTGCGCGGCAGCACAGCCGGCCACGGGAGGCGGGAGTAGGCGGTCCCGCCGGCGCTGCTTTGGTGGCTGGAGCAAGAAGATCAGAGATTGAAGAAACACGACAGCCGTTGGATTGACATCCAACGGTTACGTCTGCTAGAATCGTTTGTTGACGTATATAATAACTAAAAAAATCTTGCATACGCGTCAACTAAACAGGCCCACAAGTCAGACCACTCCCTCTTTTTTTTAATAATTTATATATAGCTCATGGCAACTTCTTATGCAATTTATTGCAGTCGTTTTTTTGGTTGGCCAGGGCCAATTTCGCATATTTCTGTGGGTTCCAAACTATTTTTAATACCGAAATGTTGAACCAGATTTAAAGTACTTTGAAGATATATTTAAATTAGGTTAATGCCTAGTGAAATAGGAATCTGAAAATGTGAAAAAATTCAGAAATTATAAAGTAATTGCCAATTTGTCATCTGTTTTTATATTTACAACCCATTTCATATTACTTTCAAGATTTGCAGGCGTCTTGAAAGAGTTGCAGCCCATCAGGGCGTAGAAAAATAAGTAGGCCTGGATTGGGTATTCTTCAGAAAAAATAAACTGGGCTCATTTTCACAAAGAAAAAATAGCTGGGCTGGTCACATGGTGAACATAAAATAAAAGCCTGGGCTAGATGGGCCACAACCCAGTTCAAACCCTGCTCCGTCTCAACAATACCAAACAAAACAAATACTGCTCGAGTAGCTACGTCCCAGGTGTCAGCCGATCTTGTGTTGTTCTCTTGTCTATTGACTATATACGCTCACAATGTCGTGGGTCCCAGATGTCAGGAAAACACTAGGAGGAAGCATTTTATTTTTCCATACGCTGACGTGGTGGGCCCTATTGTCATCCTCTCCGCGTACTTCTGCCGATTCCTGTTGTTCGTTGACCATGTTGACAACGCAAGAGGGCGGCGCCACGGCGAGCGCACCAAAGCGCGCGGAGGACGTCGGCGTTAACGATTTAGGAGACGGTGGGGCGGCGATGCGTGCGCTGAGGCGCAGCCAGCCGTGGGAGGCGGAAGAAGGCGGCCCCGCCGACGCTGGTTTGGTTTTGGCGGCTGGAGGAAGACAGGACTGAAGAAACACGACAGACTGTAAAAGCAACAGGAGTACTTAACAACCTTAACTGAAACCAGCAGGGGCACTTAACAACCAAAGCTGAAAGCAGTATGAGTACTTATACAGGTTCAACCATACAAAGCACGCCTCGAACAGTGCTACTTTGCCTACAGTTAACCAAGGGTGAGGCCGCCAAGCCCCAGGACAAGGCCCAGGCGCCACCCCGCGCATCCACAACCTTCTGAAAGCGGCTTCATCTCGCAACGTGGTCAATAAACAGGATATTCGCTTTAGAGCCATGGAAAAGCATGAACATAATCTTCTGTCATATTCTCCAAGATGGACGGGCCTTCATTATTTGAGACCACCCATGAATAAGTATCTTTTCACGTCCAAGGGGAATTGAGTAGGTCGACATAAACATCATGTTGTGACCAAGCGCAAGTCTGACCCGACCATGGTCAGGCATCTGTATAGGAACAATAGAACTCGGCAGTTCCTATTTCAAGAAGATCACAGCTGTAAAACTGTGTATAAGCAATAGTTTATGAACAACATATATAACAGAAAACAGCTCGTACCATAAGTTTCTCGACACAGTTGGACCTGTTCAACGAGTGCAGCAGGGGCACACATATCCCATGTGGCCTTCCACCATTGAAACGCCCCACAAGGACCTCAAGACGATCAATAAAGTGTAGGAACTTGTGGATGTCGATCCAGTCAATTTCAGTGCCATTAGTAACAGCCGAGTTATTACAGAGTAACAAACGAGCAGACTGCTTAACTCTGAAAAAACCTACACGTGCCACCAATTATAAGAAAATATTAGTTAGAAGTAGCATCTTCGTGAGAGATTCGTTGCTACTTCTAAAGTTAAATTGTGATTAGTTAGACAGAATAGCTGGATTAAGAAGTAATCGAGGCAACAAGCAAGAACCAGATACAAAACTAACATGGATGAACAATTGGAACAACGTCGGGGTGGAAGATCGCAGTGAAGATGAGACCAGGTTCTGCTATTTCCATCAACATTCGTGCGCCAACTTTCAGTCCGTAACACTTGAGAAAGTTTATCCAAGTTCGGCCATAAAAAAAGTTGCGATCTTCTTGGTTCATGAACCCAACTCGGAACTTATATCCATGGCTTGTCTTCACTGTGACCATTAAACTAGTGTATTCAGTTATGGCAAGGCCGAGCATCTTGAGTACACGTGTTCTGGCAGAGCAAATAATACACTGCAGGAAAAATAATATGAGAACACAGCATGTTCAAAAAACCCCCACCCTCCCGGATAGAAAAGAGGATTCTAGGAACATATTTTGCGCGTTTCAAAATGCTGTGTTAGGATGAGAAGGAACAAGTGTGGCGTCTCGCTGAGGGCGTAGAAACCTGTAGGGTACTCGCACTTTGGGCACTGCAAATGAAACACACTAGATTCAGTAGGAAGAAAAATGCATCAACGGCGGCGGCTGCCATCCTAGGATTACCTGCGACCAAGGGACTTGGATTTATCGGGGATGGATGAAGAATTCGTACCTGGTTCTCCATGAAAAAACCCTATGCAATCGCCGAGAGGGGGTTTTCTCTGAACAAGCAGACGAGGGAGAAGGGGATTCAGGCCTAGTGAAATATTGCCGCTTCGTCCGTCCAGCTTACTGCTAAAGCTGGAAAGGGGGGTTGTGAGTTGACGGCTCATTGGGCATTACTGCGGCGCTACGACCGGGGTGTGTCTACCGTGAAGTTGTGCACTCTAATTTGTGCATATGGCACGTGGACCCCGTTGCGGGTTGCCCCACATATCAGCGAAAGGAAGTAGAAAGACAGGAGTAACTAGTTACACATAAATATATATTTTGATAGAGAGATACTCCCTCTGTAAAGAAATATACAAATCTTTTATATCACAGGCTCACCTTGCCGAGAAATATACTCCCTCTGCAACGCACGGGCATTATGGGGGTTCAGCTTTTTTTATGGGGGTTCAGCTGAGAATATAATACTCAGATAGGCTCACAGTTCTGGACTTTGGGCCGCAGGCCGACCCTGCATGTTTGGGGGCCCATGTGTTCTACCTCAGCGCTTTTCATATTGCAAGCGATCAGTACGACGCTTGTTTTAGATGCTGTCGCAAGGCGAATACACAAAATTGAATAAAGCACGACAGCTGTTGGAATGAAATTGAACGACAATTCCTAACCAGCAATCAGAGTTGCAATTCTATCAACGATATATCATGTGATAAATAATACTGTCGTACTACTTATACACACAGGACACTTGTTTCACCATGCTAGATTATTACATCAAAATCTCTCGGAGGATAGATCAGTTCGGCAGTTGCGTGCTACTACTGAAGAATTTCAAAGTTGATTTGGACCAGCTCTCCTTGCCGAGAAAGTTCGATTTTGACATCGTCCCCTACCGCAAGATATGATTTAGATTTGAACCTTGACCATCCTTTAGCATCAATCATCATGCGACCATCCTTTGTACTTACGGTATATTGAGCAGGTTCATTCACACCAAGGCTGCGCATGGTAAGAGAAACTTGGCCGCGGTCGCCCGGATTGTTGAACGACTCCCTCGTTGCTCTAGGAATTCTTTGTTTGCAAACAAGAAGACATACCCAAACAGTTAGATCAACATAGTGAATCATGTGAAACAACATGGAAAGAAAAAAGAACGAAGCACTTGGGCGGCCAATGCTTACCAAGAAGGTGGACATGTCGTTTTTGTAAGGACTTTGGTATATGAAGTGCAAACTGTAGCCCAGTCTGTTGCCGGTGCAACTGCACGGGCCGGAGCAGATGCAAGTGCAAGTGTTGGTGCAGGTGCCGAAGCCGCTGCTGCTGCCGGAGATGGTGCTCCTTGTAGAGCTGGTGCCGGTGTCGGAGCAGGTGCCGGTGTCGATGCCCGATCCTCCAGTAGATCAGACTGATCCGCTGACGCGGTCGGTGCCCAATCCTCAGCTGGATCAGACTGAGCTGTTGCCGCTGTCAGTGCAGAGCAACTGCCGGTGCTTGATCTGTGCGAGACAACGGCGATCGTGTCTGGTCTTCTATGATCAACTTTCTAACTTGACTAGGATCCGTGACCGTGATCCAGTTTTTTTCTTCATTTCTTTTAAACGCGAGAAGGACTAATTGTGGCGTTTTTGTTAAACCAAACTGCAGTTCATCATAGGGATTCAGCTTGTACTCAGACAACAGACTGATCCAATTTTTTTTCCAGTAATATAAGTGATGGACAGTGCCTTCGTTACTGGCACCACATAAGAAGTGAAACCTGCAAAAATAGCCATCGTAGAGCAAACCAAACGGTTTATTCTGTGATGAATGTCACATGGCAAAACCTGCATCATAAAATTGCAGGAAAAGAAAGAAAACATGACATTAAATCAATAAGATTTAGATAGTAAATCAATAAGATTTACTTGATGTGACACGAGTGAATCCTTACCAGGAAATCACTATGTTGAAGTACTAAACAGAAGATTGATCGTCCAACTACGCGTGGCATGCAGGGGCCCCACCTACTCCCACAAGCAGGACAGTCCAAAGGTCGTGACAAATCGTATGGACCGAACATCCATGGGACTGGAAATCCTGGTGGGTGCGATAAACCCTGCAATGCATACAGATATTGGAGTGTAACCATAATTGATAAACCATCCTCACAAAAAATATGATCTGGATACTTCAAAATATACAGACTGAATTGAGTGGACAGACATTAACATAGACATTAACATAGACCGTTCACACACCAAAAGCGGTAGTACTAATGAACAATACAGGGTTCACAAACACAAATCAAGTACTGAACAATAGTACTTACTACAGACAAGCAAAGTTGCACTAACTAAACTCTGCAGACTATTTCTTGCCACCGACCTACGGGATGAACCCCGCATAACTGACTAGGCCATGGACTTCGTGTGAGATGTCTACATGCACCATGACCATCTTGTCAACCTTGGAGAACCTAACAGAGTGGTCTTTCCACTCATAAACATGATGATGAAGACAGGCCGCATCAGATTTGTTGGGAAGCTTTACAAGAACCACACCCTTCGTAATCGAAGGCACAGCCAGGAAATTATCGTGGTCAAGAAAAGCCTCGAGAACATGCCTGACAACAATGCTACAGGAAAACACTAGTTCAGGACACATGGCGACAAGGACACAGCAGCTGGATAGTTTAGCAGTAGAACTCATCATCAGGTCTTCCAGTTCACACGGCATGACTTTGAGAACTTCATCTCCACCGCGGACCTGGTTCTAATTCAAACAGAAACCATATTTTATTACTACCTCCGTTCAGAAATATAAGATGATTTTCGATATTATACTCCATATATGACTACATATACGCACAGAAATGAGTGAACAAAGACACTAGAACATGTCTTCAAAGGCATGAGAGCAGAGAGATTACATGCAATATCCATAACACAAGTTACTGAGGCAAATATACCCTCTTAAAAGGTAGCATTGATGTTCATAAAGTACTCCCTCCGTCCCAAAATTCTTGTCTTAGATTTGTCTAGATACGGATGTATCAAGTCACATTTTAGTATTAGATACATCCGTATCTAGACAAATATAAGACAAGAAATTTGGGACAGAGGGAGTAGTTGAAAGTAATCTATAAGAAATTAGTGTCAACCTCTCGCATGTTTTGGTCAAAAGAGGAATTTAAAACCGTCATTTGGCACACTAAAATCACATGCAAGATCACCCAGAAAGTTGTACTACCAGTACTAGTACTGCGTGTTAGATGAAAAAACACGATCAAGATCGAGAAAAAGATCGTCAACAAGAGACATTACCTGGACTTGCTTAATGAGGGATCCCGGAGAGGGGGGCTTGGACAGGGCGATGGCTTTGAGCTTGTCTACGGTAGTCTCGGCGGGGTGCTTGCGCTTCTTCGTACCATGAGCCTCGATGGTTTTGGCCAGAGCCATAGACATCACGTCGGCCGGTGCTCCAGCATCCATCCAAGAGAGGAAGCTGAGAGAGAAGAGTGAAAGGAGGAACGATATGAGGGAGAAGCAAAGCGAGTGGGGGTTTTCTTCAAGAGAGGAAGCTAAGAGAGAAGAGTGAAATGATGGTTGCTTCGTCCGTCCAACTTACTGCTGGAAAGGAGGGGGTTTTGTGATTTGACGGCTCATTGGGCATTACTGCGGCGGTTCGATCGGGGTAGTCTACTGTCACTCTACTACGGAGTAATTTAGTGCATGGCTGGTGGACCCAGGTGCTGGCTGTCCCACACATCGGCGAAAGTGAGTAATTTAGTGCATGGCTGGAGGAGGATCCGCACGGTAGAGCGTGTCCACTATTTTTCTGAAGAAAAAAATGATTACAGCAAGCGTTTCCACTCTTACGACGGAGGAGTGCGAAACACGGCAGCCACTTGAACATACACAGTGCTCCTACTACTAGGCATGTGCAGTGGTTCATACGTCAGTACTACACAATCTTGTTGCTAGTGTAGTAAGATATGAGGATAACAAATGATGTTGTGCGCATGTCAACTACTCCTATATGTAACATAGTACCGCTTTTTCGACTGTCCGGTCGAGAATGAACGGTGAGATCAATGTTAACAGAACTAGGTCCACAGCGCACGAAGAGTACGGTGCTACAGTACTCCACGAAACGTGAACCATATGAAGCATGAATAGTGTTAGGCAGGGTGTATGAAGGGTGCACGGGATGGGAGCAAAAGTTCCCTTCTCGACCCACTTTTGGGTGTTTGGCAGAGTGCATGAAGGGTGCATGAGTCCACACTAGTAGGTTGACAAAAATACACGAAGAGGAAACAACTATATTGAGATGAGAATGCAACCAAACACACCCACACGCTTTGTGCTACAGTGACTGATCTGCACCGTCTGAGTTTGATCCAACGGTCATGTTGTGTCGAGACATGGACATGCCCATGCAGAGGGCGCCTAAACACCACCGAAGTCCCTTTGCTTCTCGAGGCGCACGACGTTGGTGATGCAGGGTGCAACCGCCCGCAGAGCCCGCTCCCGGTCGACGGGAGCCAGCTCGTCAAAGACGGCGTCCAATGGCACGAATGGATTCCGGTGACGGAGCCCTGAAAGGATTCGCCCGGCAACGGCGACGGCAGCCCGCAACCCCTCCTTGTCCAGCTCAGCACCCACCATCGCGCGGAGATGGCTCAGCTCCTCGGAGATATAGGTGAAGAAGGAGACCAGGTCAGGAAGCCGCAGCTCGTTGAAGTCGACCAGGTGGTCAAACGGGTTTAGCCCGACGGCCGGCATCGTCGCGCTGGCACGACGGTAGGCATCGCGCAGCCGCAACACGTGCGTGGCAACTTGGTTCACCAAGTGGCTGAGGCGATCCTGGACCACGTCACGGTCGGCCCGCTCACGCTCCAGCCGGCTCCCCTGACGGCCTATCGTATCTCCCGCTTTCTGCAGCAACACCGCCGACGCCTCGAGCATCTTTGTGGTGGATGCCTGCCGCTTTTGAAGCTCCCTGAACTCCCGCACATAACGGAGGAGCATGGCACTCCTCTCCTCCTTGAGCTCACGGAGCTCCACGTCCTTGACCCTGAGCTCCGCACCCTTGACATGGAGCTCCTGTGTCAGGCGCCTCACCTCGGACTCCGTGATCTGCTACGCCGCCATGGCACCAGGTAGAAGCAATGGGGAGAGGAAGCAAAGGGGGCGAAACGGCTGAAAGGCAATGCAATCTACGGGAAGGCGGAGGGAGCAGGGAATATTTTGGTTTTCACCATGGTAAAACACCAGTCGACGACTTCTCACATCAGGGAGCAGTGGGTTTTTACAGGCGGAGTCATCGTGACTAACTGCTGCCGCGCCTGCTCCCGTCAATCAAAAAATTAAAAGTCCTGCCGCGCCTGCTCCCGTCAATCAAAAAATTAAAAATCCTGCCGCACCCAAACACCAGAGCAACGCCGCGGTGGATATTTAAATTTACCTGCCGGCAAGTAGATAAAAAAGGGGTGGAAAAACAAATGTGGCGGCGGCCTAGCTAATCGGTCGAACTAGCCCAACTAGCTAGCCACCGTGCTTCACTGATGTACTCGGCGGGAAAGGTGGTCTTTCATGATTTGATGACTCATTTACTTGCTTCGGCGCTACGACCGAGGAGGACCCAGAAAACGCGCGGTAGGGCGTCCCACGTCAGGAAGAATATATGCGTGCACCACCCGGGAGGACCCCGAAACCGCGCGGTAGGGTGTGCCACGTCTCAACACGGAGGAAAAATGTGCGTGTAAAAATATACTGTATCAGACATAGTACCTATGGTTCGACCTCGGGACCCAGCCAGTCGGTCGAAAACACCCCACTAGCCACACAGCTTCATCATGCAAACGTGGCATGTAGGATAGATGTGGTTAGCTCCGTCTTGACCAGCCACAACGTCTCTTGTTCTAGGCGATTCTTCTATTTTCCAAGTTTTTTTAGTTGTAATAACACCACGGCAAGCTAGCGTCGCTCTTCGTGTGTGCCCGTGCAAAGGTTACACGATGGAGAGAAGAGAGATTGAGATCGCAGACCTGGGACCCACCAGTAAGTGAGAGAACGGTCATGCACGTGTTGACGAGGCACTCCCTCTACTCTACTCAACGCAAGTACTGTATAAAATCAAGTTATGGGACAAAGCCAACAACCGTTCGTTTTTTCAGGCTATCGACTTACGCTTTGTAGTCCAGGTTGCCAGTTTGAATCTCGTCTTTCAGATTTGTTAGTTTATGTCCAAATTTGATTAATGACAAATGGGACCCCCGTGTGTTGTTCCGATATTTCAGTGTAGGATGGTTTTTTTGAACAAACACTTTGTGCGGTTAGACAAGTAACGGCACGAGTTACACGTATTTTGCATGTTTATGAACAAAAATGACAGCGGCATAGAATATCACATCCACCCCGCAGCTTAGATACAATGGTGATACGAGTTTTTACACCGTTGGAAGTGAGATCCAATGGCTTGGGAGTAGTCTTTGTAATTATGCGCAATTTCCAAACTCTCTAAAGGTTTTTTTGCAAATAAAACATTCAGGCCTCGTGTGTGCCGCTGCATCTTCGATCCAACGGCTCCCCGGTGCTCATATTAGGTGCTCCCCGTAGCTTAATTACCCGCTACGGTGATATGAGCATCTAGGTCGTATGATCAGTGATCAGATGGCACATGCATAGTACTTGTACTTTATGTGCATTTCCCAAACTCTATCAGTCGTATATTGCAAAAACATTCAAACCTCCTACTGTGGGCCGTTAGATCTCAGTGAACTCGTATCACCATAGAATCTACGGTGCGGGAGCACCTCATACTCTCCCGTGCGAGAAAACATAAGGTGCTCTCGCAGCTTGGATGCTACGGTGATACGAGCTTGGAGGTCGTTTGATCTGAGATCCAATGGCATCTAAGCAGTCTTCGTGCTTGTAAGCAGTGGCCGAACTCTTTTGGGGCTTTTCTGCAAAAAACCATTCAAACCACCGAGGAGGTGTTGGGTCACAAATCCAACACCTCCGAAGAGCTTGTATCGCCAAAGCATCTAAGGTGTGGTAGCACATGATATTCTTACATACAGGAGAATATGATGTCCTCCTTCATCTTAGATGCTACGGTGATACGAGCGTCGAGGTCGTTGGATATGGGATCAAAGGGCATCTAAGTAGTTTTTGTACAAATTGTGTGCAATTCTCAAACTCATCAAGGTTTCCTGCAAAAATATTAAGACACATCATGTGAGCTGCTATATCTCAGATCTACAAGCTCCAAGCAACTCGTATCAGCATATAGCATCTAAGGTATGGGGGCACATGATATTCTCCCGGGGAGGAGGGGTGGGGGGTGCACAACCAATCGGTGGTTGGGAGGGTGGGGACAAATATAATCTAAACAACCCTAAACAGAG
>NC_057814.1:168832256-168836988 GCF_018294505.1 Triticum aestivum | reverse complement strand
AAGGGCATCTAAGTAGTTTTTGTACAAATTGTGTGCAATTCTCAAACTCATCAAGGTTTCCTGCAAAAATATTAAGACACATCATGTGAGCTGCTATATCTCAGATCTACAAGCTCCAAGCAACTCGTATCGGCATATAGCATCTAAGGTATGGGGGCACATGATATTCTCCCGGGGAGGAGGGGGGGGGGGTGCACAACCAATCGGTGGTTGGGAGGGTGGGGACAAATATAATCTAAACAACCCTAAACAGAGCTCCACAATTTTATCTAAGGTCGAGGGGTTGACCCCCGACAATCATAGCTCCGCCTAAACACAACATTTGCATGTACTGTAGTACTAGACTTAATATTCATGTTTCAGTTTCATGTTCATTTTAAATATTGAACTGAGGACCATGGATGTCTTACATTTTACTCCCTTCGTTCCTAAATATTAGTCTTTTTAGAGGCTTCAAATGGACTGGCACATACGGATGTATATAGACATATTTTAGAGTCTAGATTCACTCATTTTGCTCCGTATGTAGTCACTTGTTGAACTCTCTAAAAGACTAATATTTAGGAATAGAAGGAGTATTTTTGAATTCGTGTCATACATGCATGGTTTGGAAAAAATAGATGCACTATACTTATTGGATTGTTGTTGTGTTCGTGCGTGTGTGTCTCTGTGTGTGTGTGTGGTCATATGCTTGATACATACAAAGTTTTGTCACCTCCATATTGTTCATCTTTTAAATTTGAATTTGCATTGGAAAACTTACTAGGGATACCATGAAATGTGAAATCCACGTTGAGATCACTATATCACAAACTCACTCTAATTCAACAACTCGTCATAAATCAATTACCACGTTGAGATTAGTATTTGCAAGGAAAATACAGGTATTGTAATACACATAGATTCGTTCGGCAATTTAAAAGGTTCCTTTCGTATTCTCGAATGGTAGGACCCAACGGCGTACTAGCTAGACCTTGGCTCGTGTTGATCCTAAAAAAACCAGGCTCGTGTCCTTCGGTGGCGTGCGTGGTATGCACATTAGGCAACCCCAACCAGTCGAGCCTCAGCGTTTCAAGTCGAAATATCTGGCGGCCAGAATTCCAGCCCTAGGAAATTCCCCTCATGTCCCCGGTCCATAATGACTACCGATGAACAACGGAGGGATGCTTTAGTAACTAGACAACGTTACCTACCGTGCCGAGCACGGTTCAATTCCCTCGGTCGCCGCTCGTCAAGGTCACCCATCAACTGCATTGCCTAGTACTACTAATACTACACCAGGATGAGCAAAGAATTGAGCCCGTTTGTTCATGCCTAGTACTTGAGTTAATATATCAGGCAATGCACTAGTACGGAGGGATTATCCTTTTACTCTGCATATATAACTTGTCTGAAGTCTAACTAAGCAAAATGTTTGACCAAATCCTTTCTTAAGAAATACAACAGGACAGATGTACGGCTTGAAAATTTATTGCATGATGCAGGTTATGATATTGTTTCGAATCCTGGATCTTAATTTCAAAAAATCCAAAGTGAGCATAAATTCTTGAAACTAAGCATGGTCACATGATATGGCACAAATATTACTTCGTAAGTTTTTTTTTCAATTTGAGACAAGCTGCTTATGACAAGTTGCACAAATGAAGAGCCAAGGTATTTTGGAACAAAGACCTGTCACGTTAAGGCGAACGCTTTCACTATTGAAACCGTGGGCGTTTATGTGCCGCCACGAGTCCCCGCTTCTCATCGGCAGGTGCCGTCCGAGCAAGCGTGTGAGTCGACGGGAGGCGTGCGAGCAGACCGCTACACCGGCTGTCAGGGAGGCGTGCGAGCAGACCGCTATGCAGGCTCACCGGGAGGCGAGCCCTTTAACCAGGCTCCGCCGCCCACCGTCGTCCCAACTGCTCCCACTTTTAATGTCGTCGGCGCCGCAGTTTAAAATCAACCCCGCACTACCCGGTATCGCTACAATCCTCTCTCTTCCTCTCCAATTCTCCTGTCGTCTACCTCCAACTAGCCTGACCTAAACGTACGCCATGCCGCATCACAATGGTCTGCCCTTAGTGTTCCAGTTTCCTGAGGAAGACACCCAGCCGGAGTCTCAAGAACATAAGGCGCTTTGGGACGAGCTTGAACTGGCCTTGCGGGAAGACGCCGCGCCTGTCCCCGCTCCCGTTCCGGCTCCGGTCGCCCCGACTGCGCCAGCGCCCATCCCCGTGGCATTGATGGGCTGGAAGCCGCACATTGTCGCCGAGCTTGATCCCACGGGGTTCCACGAGGTCCCCGCCGACTTTCACGCGCCCGTGCACCTGCCAGCGCATGCGCCTGCGCGTGCACTGACGCACACGCCCGTGCCGGTGCCCGTGCACCTGCCAGCGCATGCGCCTGTGCGTGCACTGACGTGCGCGCCCGTGCCGGTGCCCGTGCACACGAATGTCTCCGCCACGCCGTTGACAGCGTCTGTCCCCGCGCGGGTGCCAGTGCCCCCCTCAGCGGCATGGATGGCCGCCGTCGACCGCTTCTTTGCACCAACGCCAGTCGCCTCCTCCCGCCAGTTGACTCGCTCTGAAGTCCAGAATATTTTGGCCTTCCTTGAAGCTAGGCCAACATCCAGGAGTACGCCAACAACGGCGCAAGACGCCGCCGTCGCCGTCGGTCAGCGGCCCGACGACACACAGAGCACGGCAGAGGAGCCGCTTCCCACCGCGAGACGCCCCCGCCGCCGCCGCGTAATCTAAATTTGCCATGAAAAACATTCAGATTGCCATGCTTAAAATCCGAACGTTTATCATTTCCGTTTATTTTATATCGATCGTCGTACAATTTAAAGTCGGAGTCAGACTGAACGAAATGTATGGTTTGATCGATTGAATGTTCTGCTAGAGCCGTATCAAATTAAATATAAAACGTCATCAAGCCACATGTATTCCTTGTCATCCAACGACCTAGACTGCTTCAATGTCGAGCGCTCAACACGTTTAGCGTGCAGTTAATTTCATGCCAAAAATAGTGCTAATCACATGACAACACGCAAATAATATCCTAGTAGTTAATATCCGCATGCACTTAATATACTTCCAAATTAACGTGCATTGCACATCACTGACTAGTGCTGCTAGTACGTGAAACTGGTGCCGTGACTTGTGAACGCGTCCAGATATGGTCAACGGCAACATCGCCCGCGAGTTCTTCCTGTTTGCCCGTGCGTCTAAACGCAGAAGGGGAGGAGAGAGAGAGAGAGAGCACACATGGACCCACCAGTAAGTGAAGGCGAATAGTACTAAAAAAAATATTACATGTTATCCATTAATTAGGTTGTGGTAATATAAAAACATTATGTGAACAAAGGGGGTACAACAAACATTGATATTCTACGTATGTTGCCTATTGACGTGCGGCTTGAAGGCCCGGTCGCATGTTCGATCCTCGTCCTTTATTTTTTAATTTGTATATGGGTCCAAATTTGTTTCATGACATGTGGGCCCCTTGGTGTGTAGTTGTAGCACTTTAATTTGTGGGTTGAAATTTGTTCCATTCCAAGTGGACTATCGGTGTGTAGTTTTGTAGCTTATTTATAATAATTAAAGAGAACAACATAGTTTTTTCAATAATACCATGGTGCAACGTTGAAGGCAAGAAAGGACGTGCGAGAGAGTGATGACCGAGCCAGAGGGAAATCAACTAGGGGAGTTGCGTGGGTTGCAACGGTGTTTGGAGTAGCTGTGGGCCGAATGCTACGAAAATATAATCTAAACCGACCGGAATAAGTGCCTACACAAATTAATCCAAGGTTGGAGTGCCCCTCGCAATGTAAACAGCTCCGGCTTTGCGAGGGATGGAGAGGTAGTAGCTTCAACGCGTGGAAGATACGGTGTGAGAAAGCGAGGTCAATCGAGAGACATATAGATAGAGAGACAAAGTGAGTGTGGTCCGACATTCCTTGAACAAATATATATGCTCTGGAGAGATATTGTCCGATTGAGCTTTTTGGCAAGGGTGAGGGCTGTAAGATAGAGCTTGAGAGATGATCCAGTCACAGACGTGTAGATATATTTTGTGCGTGGGAGGAAGCAAGGTCAACCGATCACATAGGGTCGCCGTGTGCTCGAAAGAGTGAGACGGATTGGAGAGAGTGACCTAGATAGACGATGTGCGTGAGAGAGTATACAATGTGAATAGGTCGAATTGGGCTCAAACATGGTGATATATCGTTTTTGTCCGAGAAAGAGCGAGGTCAATCGAGACATACGGAGAGAGAGAGAGATTGAGTGAGCGTGGCCCACCATGAGGTCGAAAGAGTGGCGGCGGCTTGGATGGACTGACCTAGATAGACAATCTGTGTGAGAGAGTATAGAGTGTGTCGATCAAGGCCCGAACAGGGAGATATATCATTTGTGTGTGAAAGAAAACGAGGTTAAACGAGACTCAGATAAAGAGAGCGAGATTGAGCGAGTGTGGCCCGCCGTGCGGAAGAAAGAGTGAGACAGTCTCGAGGGAGTGACCTAGATACACAACGTGCGTGCGTGCGCATGAGAGGTTGGGGGGCTAGATAGGCAATGCATGTATTTAGCGCGAGAGGGTGAGAGGGAGAGGGGGGAGAGAGAGAGAGCTCGGCATGGGGTGCAATGGCGGGTGTGTGAGGTAAATACATTTGGTAACAGAGTGGAAAAAGGGGTTGTGTAGTTGAGAGACTTAGAGATCGAAACATGGATAGAAAGAATGAACGTGTGCT
>NC_057814.1:168831480-168832183 GCF_018294505.1 Triticum aestivum | reverse complement strand
CATTTGAATGTACATAGTACGAGACTTAATATCGATGTTTCAATTCAGTGTACATTGTAAGATTTGAACCGAGGACCAGGCATACGGGTAATTATTTCGAATTCGTGCCATACTAAGTTTCGAAAAGTTGACATTGACTCAGTTTGTTGTGCTATTTTGTAGGTCATATGTTTGAATCCATCCAAAAGTTTTCTCACTACCATGGTGTTCATCATATACATATGAATTTGTATTAAAAAAGTAGCGTGGATACAGTGAAATGCGAAATCCATGTTAGAATTGGAGATCGCTACGTGACACACACTCTAATTCAAATAACTAACTATGTGACACACACTCTAATTCAAATAACTAATTATGTGACACCCACTCTAATCCACGTTAGCGTGGGTACCGTTTCAATTTTTTTCAAATAACTCCTCATTAATTAATTTATAGTACTCCCTCTGTTCACTTTTATAAGACCTTGAAGACATTTCAGACAATGTGCAAAACAGTTCATTTTAAGTTGTCTGAAACGACTTACAAAAGTGAACGGATGGAGTATCTCGTTTCGAATGACTAATTATTGCAAGGAAAACACGGGCATGGTAATACATACAGATTCATTTGCAAATGAAAGAAGATTCGTTTGCATTCTCAAATGTAGGCGCACCTGGCAGACCAGGGTTGTGTCGGGGTGGACGCTGCTTCGGTGCCTTAA
>NC_057814.1:168819316-168831264 GCF_018294505.1 Triticum aestivum | reverse complement strand
GGATTGAAATATCTGGCGGCCCCAATTCCAGCTCTGCAAAATCTCTCTTCTCCACCGTCCCCTTCCGCGCCCAGATTGCTCAAATCCCTAATTCGCCGCCAACCCTCGAATCGCCCCTCATCTCGTCTCTTTCCCCACTGTTCCCCACCTCTGTGCCGGACGACGACGATGAAGACGACGGTCGCACTTCACCACCGCACCGGAGCTACCTCATCAACACCCTCGTCCACCGCACCGGGTGGTCCACCGACAACGTCGGCCGCCGCAACCGACGTGCCTCACAGACCCCGAGTTCCACCGCATCAGGTGCGCTTCACCGACGCCGTCTCCTAGCTCACCGGGGCTACTTCACCGAGCACATCGTCGCACCTCCACCCCCGAGGCCGTTGGGGCTTCACCAACGGTCTCGTCCACCGCATCGTAGCGCTTCGCTGCCACTCAAGATCTGCATCCGTGTGCGGCCAGCCAACGCCAGCGCGTCACCCTCAACGGCTCTGAAGTGACCCGCACTCTAGCTAGGCGAGCATGCCCAAACGCCGGCCCGAACTAGGTATCCACACATCACTCCCTTGTGCACTGTTCCGACGATGTTTGGATATCCTTTCACTACTCTCTTAGCTTACACGCCTATGCAACTCTGACTTTAACTCTTATTTCTTCTGGAGATATCATCTGAAACAAGCAAATCCATTTTTTAGCGAAGCATGACGGCGCTACGGGATCTGGTACACATCATGCACACCCGTATAACCTTGTAAGTATCTGTCCTCCGGTACAACATCAAGGTCGATTCCTCTTATTTGATCAACCATTCGCCGTGTCAAAAATGCAGAGGGGGATGCAAGGAGCACAAGGCCTGCACATCCAAGCAAGTGGTAACATGGACTTGTACATGGAACATCCCAAGCGCAAGCAGAGCTGCAGTGAGCCTGTACAATGAGCTAGCGTAAGTCCCTGCATTTCATTTAATTCGTACTGGCATTTGTGTATGATTTGTGTGCAGTGGATGATCCATGAATTCAAGTTACTAGGGGCGAACATTTAACTTAAAAAATATGAAGGCACTTGCTCTCCGGAAATCAACATAACTTGAGAAATGTGAAGCTACATGCACTTTGAAAACCAGCTAATGATCCAAAGTAGTTTAGATTATAAACACTAAATGATGCAAGCACCAAAAAACACAAAATGCAACATGGTGTACAAGGACTACAAACATGGTCTGTACCTGCTTGAATTATTCGTTCTCTGGCTGAAAATATCGGAGTGTAATTGCACGTATAACCAGTGCGCAAACTGCATATCAATATATCTATCCTGCACAAGTATGGCAATAGTTTCAAACAACAGATTAGAAAAGTATTTATGCTATGTTTTCATGATACGGGGACTTTCTGGTAGATGGCCTCGACATTGCCTCAAGCTATGAAAATGCACTATAATTTTCTTGTCATCAATGCCTGCAAATCTCTGTCTCTCTCAACATAGTAGATCATCATTAGACACTAAATCCTTTAATGAGCTTGCAAAATGCTTGCATTAGATCCCTCATTAGACACTATATGTTCATCACCAGGAGCATGTAAAATGTTTGCATCAAATCCTTCATTAGCAGTCTATTCATTAGACACTTCAGGCTCAAGAACAACATGAGCTTGTATGTTTGCACCGGAAACTTGATTAGATACATCAGATTCAGTCGGTTTAGTATTGATTGGGGGAGTTATAAAATAAGTAGAAATTGGTTTCATTTTCTCATAGATTCCCTACATACAAGCAGTTTTACAACACCGTCAGGTTTAACTATTGGCCAGAAATTGAAGAGTTGAATTAGATATAATCAGGGATGTGATGTACCTGCTCGTTGCGAATGCTACTCTTGCAAGCTGCGACTGTCCGTTTGCGCAAGCTCGATGCCATGCCCGTGCTGCCGCCGCTGCCTCCCACGCAGGCTCCACCCAGGGTTGGATCTTCATCTTCTTGTCCTTCCGTTCGCTTGAAGCCCGGCGACCGCCCTCCAACGAAGGCGCGAGGAAGTGCTGTGTCGGTCTGTCCAGCGGCGGCTAGGTTAGGAGCGAACCAGACTGGAGGCTGGAGCGAATGAATTGGAATTTTTCTTGCTGTCGATCGATATGGGAGGCGCTCGTTTGGGCCGCGAGCCTGCTATAGGGCCTGCCTTGCACTTATGTTATTGGCCCATCCAAATTGAAACATTTTTCTTCATTTTTTACATTGCCTGCTCGTGCGTTGGGACGAACAAAACTAGCGTGGCCCAACCTGGACGACTCAAACTAGGTGCACACTTTCCAGCCAACTGAGGCGGCCGCCCATACCAGCCCCTATGGTGGCGTCGCCCCTTTTTGCGTGTATGATTGGATAGTGAAAAATATTCCAGTGGCGCTTTTGATTTACCCACAGAATGGTTGAATTGCTTGTTTCTATGAACTGAGTTCGCCAATAATGTGAAGGATGCCAGTCTTTTCATCCTATTGTAGATTGCTTAGATCTCAATATGCCAAAAGTAATCACATGAAATATACAGTAAAAGCCAGTGTGATGTGTTTGGCTACAACTAGTCTGACTACACGTCCTCATATAACATATCAAGGACGCACCATCTTACCAGATTAATCATTCGACTTACCCATGCAGTGTGGGAAGAAAGAAGTATTGGGACTGCGTATCCAAGCAATTGATGCCATGGACTCCTTCGTACAACCTTGTAAGTGAAAAAGAAGTTGCAGTGTGCCTGTACAAAGAACTAGCGTAAGTTCAGTTACCTGCTTCTCGGAATTTTAGTTAGCCACTTATTGCAAAATTGTTCAATTACGTTGCTTGGCTTAATTTAGTTTGCTACTGATTACATCATGGCACAGCCTGTTAATCATATTGTAGACTGCGCCTATCTATGTGTTTGATACTTACTGTTAAGAATTACCTGTTTGCCTTAACTTAAATATCTACTTGTTTGTTTAACTGCTTTGCTGCTGCAACAGCGGGTTACAATGATGTTAATAACTACTTTTCAGCATCCAATTGAAACTCTTTAACTCCTTGTTTGTTTAACTGGTTTGCTGTTATAACTCCCAGTTGAGATGTTTTGCTAACTTCAACTTTTCTGAATCCAATCGGAACTTTAATGGCAAAACAGGTTAGCCCAAGATCAAAGAGCGAGGTCCCCATGGACGTTGCATCATCCCACAGCAGTGGCACCGGCCCAATCGTGCATTATGAATTGCCAACTGCTAATGCTCTAGAGGCTAAACTAGTGGTAGAAAGAGATTCTGCTTCTACACTTATAGATGAAGTTGACATGTTGAGGAAGCAAACAGCACAATCACAAGCAGTACTCAAGACAACCATTAAATATTTGGTGGATTTCAAAACGAAGCAAGCTGAGACTGGCCATATTGTTAAGGTCCTGAAGGAAAAAAGGAAATTAAATTCCTACTTGGTAAATCATTGGTGAAATGTTCTTTCCATAGTTGAATAACCTTTGTGTTGTCTGTTCATGTAATCAATCAAACCATTTGTTTTAGAGATCATGTAATAATTGTTATTTTTGTTTTTTGGTTTGTAATTTTATTTGAGCACAAGTCTGTATCAATTGATAAGACTCGGAGACATTTCATTTGGATTGCTGTGCCAGACCTACAAATATGCCAATCGGGTTGAATGTGCATTCAGCAATAGTAGTAGTATAGATGGACCATAAGTGGCACGCATTGGAAAGGGCCAAGATGCTGGCTAAAAAAGGATGATGTTGTAGCCAAAAAAAGTACAGCGGCCTGGCTTATGTATGTTAGTTGATATTATTGATCCATATACTCTATAAGTGTTTATATTTTTGTTAGTTCTGTACATTCTTGGTTGATTGACTCGGTATTTGAATCTTGATACATGGCTTGTGTACATATCTAAATGGGAGTACACATTATGCTGCGTGTGACATTTGAGTTGGACATGAAGTGTTCCAAATATTCGAATTCACCTTAAACTGGATTCTAGTTTCTGAATTTGAGTATCGGCATTTGTAAACCATATTCATATATGACAGTGGAATACATCTTTGTCGTCCTTTTGAAGATATATAAAAACACATAGAATGATTTATAAAGATTCATATAGGAATACAAAATGGATTCGAATTTAGTTGCCAGGGTAAACGTGGATGCTTATTGTCCCAAAATTCGAAAGAAGCAGCAAAATGTCCACTCCCACGTCGGCTGCCCGAAGCCAAGTGTTTGGGAGATGGAAATTACTGTCTACCCATTACACGGACAATCCATCGGCCCGATTTCAACTGCTCTAAATAGGGGTAGGTTAGTAACTTCAATTAGATGTGACACGACCGCCTATGAGCCCATTCCGACACGGTGGGCGTCAAACATTGGCGGCAAAACTCATTTGATTCAAGCTTGTCCGAAAGACCTCTGTTTCTCCCTCCATTCCCCATTCATACACGATGGGCGGCAAAACAAACTCGACTCGGCCGAAATCGATGTAGGCAAATATTTTCAATAGGGGCAGGTTTGTAACTTCACTCAGACGTGACACAACCGCCCTACCTGTCAACCCCGTTCATACACCGTGGGCGCCAACCATGGGCGCCAACCACCCTCTCCTCGCCCGAAATCGCTCTGGGCAAATATTGGCGAGATGCGAGATTACCGTCCTATCCCCAACCGACGAGACGTCCAAATTTTAAACGGGGGCTAAGTTCGTAACTTTCCCATATTTCAGACAGGTGCGTCCCAAAAACATGGTTCCCCGTACCTCTCCCTCCATTTTCCCATTCATACACCGTCCGCGCTAGAACACCCCATCCCCACACCAGCCTCCGTCCGCCACCCCATCCATCGCCGCCGACCTCCACCACATCCATCGCCACCGTCCTCCACCATGCCGGAGCGCCTACCAAGACCGCGTGGTCCACTGCTAGAGATGGACGTTTCTCATCCACCGCGATGGACCAATAGCCTTGCATCGCGTCCTCTCGCTTCATCGGCGCCGTCGTCCTCTTTGCCGGGGCCGCTCACATGACCTTCTCTTCCACCGCAACGGGACTTATCGCCCGATGCACCCGTCTACCATCGCAGATCTGCTTCACCGCCACCGACAGCCATCGCACCCCCAATGCCTACACGGTGCCGCAAGAGAGGTGGTACTTCATATCTCCTCAACTTTTTGATCTCAACCAGAAAATAGATCTTAACTTTTTTACTCTACTTTCTTTTCAGCTCTTAGAATTTAGTTCTTAGTTCGAAGCAAACAATGGATGCTAAATATCATTTCTCTGGTTTGCAGCTTCAAATCTGCCATGGCACAGCCATAATACGGTTTAATTGATCATGCTTAGGGTTTAATTGATCATGTTGGTTCCGTGGTGGTTTCTTTAATAGAAATCGGAGGGGAAACCCTCTTTTGCTAAAAAAATGCTTAGAGTTTCCCCCTTTTATGATCACTATACGATCAGAATACATGCTTCGTGTCATAATAACACTGCTCCACCCATCAAGCTAAACAAGCTTAGTTGTTCAAATACGAATATGATATTATTAAAACAGAGTTGTTTAATTGGTCAGCTAAATGTTCCTAAATTAGTTTCGAAAATGCATGTTCGCCGCTCGGGTGTGTATCTCTATAGGGTGCCCACGGTGGGCCGGCCCACCCTGGGATTTTGGGTCATCCCAGGCCCCGATTCCCCTCTGTTCTGCTACGCGTTTCCGATCTCTACTCGCCCCCAGCCGCCTGCCTCGCCAGCGACTTGCCGTCCCCGGACGTCATGACTCTAGGAGGAGACCCCGGACTAACAGGAGGCCAGGAGCCGCTCGCCCAACAGCGTCACCGCTGCCCGGGCGCGCCGCCGTGCCTACCTTCCCAGTCCGTTCAGGGCTCAGGCGTGCAGCACCCACCAAGCCAACCCGATTTATCCTGAGATACGTCCTAACCACTCAGCAGCCACTCCTCATCACCCATTTTCTAATTGATTCATTACTCATTAGGCAGGACTGTCATTAGGGTTTGTTGTGTGCTCAGTGCTACCTACACTTAATGGTTCAGATGTATTTCGGTAATCTTTAGTACCTCTAAAGTTCACAGGGTTTTCAAAATTCCGGCCCTCGGAACAGAAACTAGTCATTTTGGATTGTTGGTCATAGTGACATTGACCCAGATTACTACTGCAAGCCAGGTTTGTTGACAATTTTACTTGTCTTTCTTACTCATTCGTTTAATATCCAATTATTCACGTCAATTAGTTGCAAACAATAAGTGCTAGGCAAACTTCTTCATTCAGATTTTTGACGGTCTCTTACTGCAGTTACAGTTCTGCATACTTGTCCTAGTAAGCTCACAAGTAAATGATTGATTCACTACATCTATGCTTGCCTTGTCATATTTGTTGTCAATATTCTTTTAGGGTGGACCACCCTGTTTCTAAATACTGGAACCGTAGACATGAGTGAATAGTATTTCTCTATGTGATCTCTTCCATCATATGTGGGTAACGAACACTTCATTGTATAGAAAGAAAGTGTCATTTCCAGCTTTTACATAGGTTTCGATCTTTTACATGGAATACAATCTGCCTACTTGCTTTGTGTCGCACTACCAACACTCCACCCTTGAAGCTAAACATTACGCCACTCATAATTGCTTAGTTTATTTGTTCAAATACGAATTTCATATGATTCTAATGTTCCTACTTCAGTTTTGAAATGTGTGCCTACCTATTATAGAGACATAAGGGGTTTGTATTTCTGTGTGTGGTCTGGTCAGCACGGTTGGGGAGGTGAACTTTGCATATGCAGGGGTTTATAGGGAGACACTCTCCGAGTTGAATCCGCAATGCATTCCATAGATAATCTGACTACTTTTTATGTTTTCATGAATCTCAGATTCTGAACAGCATCATAATGATTATGAGCTTGCGCGCATGAAAAGAATAAAGCAGAACAATGCCATGGCTGTCAAACTTGGCATTAAGGGACTGAAATCAAGTCTGGATGCAATGCAATGCAAACGCTCTCCACCTACAGATTCATGCTCAGAATATGATCCTAACAGTGATTCTGAGCTAGAGGGAGACCTAAGTCAATGTAGCTCCCTAGTGGAGGAGTCAGAGGAAGATGCCCTATCTTATTCACCCATCAAGGTACTTGCTCTAACTTTCCAAGGTTACATTGCTCGCACATATCTTGCAACTAATGCTTTGCATTGCTTCTACTTTGTTGAACTGCCATTAGCTTAGTTTACACATCGTGTATGTGAATACGCCCTGCCTATCCATTTTCAGTACATATTCCATCTGTCATCATACCATTTTTATCCATTCAAATGTTGTTCTTGTGTATCAGACGTTCAAAAGGAAGAGGGCGATTGCTGATCGTGGAGGAGCACAAGCAAAGTATTTGAAAAGGTAGTGGCACCTGATAAATCAAATAGCCCATTAGGTGTAGTTGCAATATCACCTGACCCACAAAATACCCCAACTCTAGCAGACTCTAGCCCTACAACACTGGTCATTTCTGATGCCCCAACTCTTGTAAGGACTGAACATGGTCTATCATTGTACTTACATTAACAGCTACTCCCTCCGTCCCATAATATAAGAACGTTTTGTACAGTACACCAGTGTTCAAAACACTCTTGTATTATGGGAAGAGGGATTGGTTCATTTTGTAGCATTTTGCATCTTATCTCCCTCGCCCACCATTTACTAAAAAAGATCAGATCTATATTTAATCTTACCAACAAGTAGAATACACAGACAATGTCAGTGCAGAAGTGTAGCCCATTGCTCTTGTCAGTACATTTTGTCCTGTAACGCTTGTACTTCTAGGGATTGGTAGTTGATTATGTAGCATCAATCTGCATCTTATCTTCATTATCCTCTATCCCTTCCAATATTATCATATCTATAATTACTCTCTACAAAATGTAGAGTACAGGCAATGCTTATGAAGAAGATTCTGTGCTGAAATTCTTGAGTTATCCTTCCCTTAACATGGAGAAGGGCATTATAAAGCCGGTGTTAACTGTTAATGTAAGTCAGTCCTTCTAAAGCCTTTATCCTCAACTGCTGTTTAATTTGCTCATACTCCCTATCATTTACTGCTGTTTAGTTTGCTGTTTCTACCAAAATGCATGTTCGTAAGAACCATAAGTTCTAAGTTTTACTTGTAAAACCAAATTCCTTATTCATACCATGCACATTACTTAATACTCCCTATATGTATGCTTGTTTTTGTGGATCTATAATCCAGTGTGTGGTGAAGCAGCCCACGTTTGCACCTTGTCATCTCCTGTTTTATCTTACTGATGTGGCTGATGATATGAACAACATGCCATGCACATTATCCAAAATAGATACAATGATTTTCTTTGCCCTTCATCTATGCTTGTTATGTTGACATGGTAATCCAGTAGTGTGGTGAAGCTCCCCGCATTATGAACAATGCCAAATTATGCTACTGATATTTTGAACTTACTCTTTATTTTCTAATTTGAAATTGGATAGAACTGACAGAACAGTTATCATCTTTGTTTATACACGTGCAAAACCTGTCATCTCTCTGCTTTGTTTCAGGGTGATATGCCTGATGGCATGCACAAGTCTGCTGAAGGCTGTGAGACAAACCCAACATATATTGCAGCAAAGAAGGCAAAACATCTTGAAGATAGCGAGACAACCCCAAAGTCTTGTCTTGATACAGTGTTCAAGTTACTTGAGACTAACAGTCAGACAAGCTCACAGAATTCGTTGTCTGAATCAGTTCGACTTCTTCAGTCCCAAGTTCTAGCAGAAAGGCATTCTGCAACTCAACTTCGACTTGAAGTCCTATCTCTAAGAAAGATTGCGGAGAACACCAATGAGAACCTCATCGCTAAACAGCTACACCTGGAAGCTATGACCGACATACTAGGCCGGTCTCACAGCCTTGCTCAGCAGCTTGCGCAGCAGTTCCCCCGCAAGGCTAACCTTTCTTGAACTGTCTTGGAAGTGGTCTCGGTTCAGTATTATTTTGTTACGCTGCAATGGTGCCCAGTTTTTGTAATCTGCTTCTTCGTTGCGCTTTATGATCACTGGTGGCGAACTTTGATGCCCAGTGGATGTAATATGTGTAATAGTCGTGATAGCCTAGCATAAGTTGCTTGCTTATTTATTTCCTTGTTGTCTTGTTTATTTGTTTGCTTGTAGTCAGTGCAGTTCTTTTTCCGTGGTTTGCTAGTGGCTGCAATAACCTATTTTTTTAAACTAGGCCACAATAACCATGGGCTAATATTTACTGTAGTGACACTGGTCCTCCTACGGGCCGTAGAAACAGTGGGCCTTCTACGGGCCATAGAAACAGTAGGCCTTCTACGGGCCATAGAAACAATGGGCCTTCTACGAGTCGTATCATCAATGGGCCTTATACGGGCCGTATGATCGATTGGCCAAACATGGGCCAATAACAGGCCGCATTATGGCCGTAAACGGGCTAGAGTTGGAATCGTCCATTCATGGGTCGACCATAACGGGCCATCGTTAATAGGCCGTATTTGATGACGCTATGAAAACGGCCCAACGTATTAACGGACCACAAACGGGCCGACTGTAACCACGGGCTAAATTTGGCCCACAAGCAGAAAATAACAGTAACGGGCCGTAAGTAAACGAATGCTGGAAATGAGCCCAAGAATAAATGGGCTCTGAGAAGGCCGAAAGATAACATGGGCAGGAAACAGCCCAACAGAATAACGGGCTGTTAATGGGTATAAAGTGATGCACTGTTCATTACGGGCCGGTTTCACCACGGGCCGTTAATGGGTGTAAAGTGATACACTGTTCATTACGGGCCAGTTTCACCACGGGCCGTTAATAGGCCAAGAGTTACATAGGGCCTCATATGGGCCGAAAGACGTCATGGGCCATACATGGGCCAAAAGTGAAAACGGGCTGGAATCATATTGGATGGCCCAGATGACGCTACTGGGCCTAATTCGGATAGGGCGTAACGGGCCTTGGGTTAGCGGGCTGTAAATGGGCTATATGCGAACAGGCCGTTAACAGGCTTTCCATGGGCCGGCCCGCCACCTTTTGACCAAGTCAAACGGGCCGGCCTTTTCACAGGAATGGGCCTCTGTTGGGCCGTGCCACGTGTCGACGTATCATAGGCGCCTTCTGTCCAATGAGTGGATGACATCTGTCCCAACGATGAGCCGACACGTGTTTCCTCCAGCCAATGATGATTTTACACGTGGAAAATCCCCATTGGTCGGGGCTGTTAATGGGTTATCCGATCCAAAACCCAACCCGATAGCTTAACGGCGTTCCGTTATGGTGGATGCCACGTGTCGGTCACCCTTGACGAAAGCACTTCTGTGACGCGCGATTTATCGTCATGGAAGTGGCCACTTAGGTGATGATAATTTTGGTAATGTCATGGAACACTTCTACGACAGCACAAGTATGACTATCTTGATTCTGTCATAAATTTGTCATGGATGTACATGCATGACAAAAAACGCGACCTACTGTGACAAACACGTATCATCACGGAAGTGTATTTTTTTTGTAGTGATGTTACTTTCCCGAGATTCGATCGTCGGTATCTCAATACCTAGTTCAATCTCGTTACCAACAAGTCTCTTTACTCGTTCTGTAATGCATCATCCCGCAACTAACTCATTAGTTACATTGCTTGCAAGGCTTATAGTGATGTGCATTACCGAGAGGGCCCAGAGATACCTCTCCGACAATCGGAGTGACAAATCCTAATCTTGATCTATGCCAACTCAACAAGTACCATTGGAGACACCTGTAGAGCACCTTTATAATCACCCAGTTACGTTGTGATGTTTGGTAGCACACAAAGTGTTCCTCCGGTATTCGGGAGTTGCATAATCTCATAGTCATAGGAACATGTATAAGTCATGAAGAAAGCAATAGCAATATACTAAACGATCAAGTGTTAAGCTAACGGAATGGGTCAAGTCAATCACATCATTCTCTAATGATGTGATCCCGTTAATCAAATGACAACTCATGTCTATGGCTAGGAAACATAACCATCTTTGATTCAACGAGCTAGTCAAGTAGAGGCAAACTAGTGGCACTCTATTTGTCTATGTATTCACACATGTACTATGTTTCCGGTCAATACAATTCTAGCATGAATAATAAACATTTATCATGATATAAGGAAATATAAATAACAACTTTTTTATTGCCTCTAGGGCATATTTCCTTCAGAATTGTCCATCTTCACGACCATAGACGACCTTCTCGTGAAGACATCTATCAATCTTGATGCAATCTCCATACTCGGCGTGAACTGCAGCATCTTCAACCCAACCCCGTCGCTCGCTGACATGATCATGAGAAGATACAAGCTTCGAGATGATATCTGCAACGTGCAACTCTCTGGGATGAGCTGCAGCGTAGGGCTAATCACGGTGGGTCTTTCGAAGGACCTCCTGCAGACTGCTCCCTCCGACGCGCATGCCTTGGTTGTGTCCATGGAGATCATGAATAGGACCTACTACACTGGGAGGAAGCGTGGAATGCAGGTGTTCAACATGTTGTTCCGCATGGGTGGCTCCGCGGTGCTCCTCTCAACCTCGGGTACCAAAGCTCGTTTTCAGCTAGCGCACATGATTCGGACATGCACCGGGTACCAAGACAATGCATACCAATGTGTGTTCCATGAGGAAGATGACAAGGGGAATCTTGGTCTCAATTTATCCAAGAACCTTGTGGACGTCACTGACAAGGCTCTTAGGCTAGCATCATCACGGTTGGACCTCTTATTCTTCCTTTGTCAGTCAAGATTGCAATTTTTGTCTCATCCATCTCAGAGAAGGGGCTAAATGGAACCGCCAAGCCATATGTGCCCGATTTCCGCACAGCTTTCGACCATTTGTGCGTCCATGCGGGTGGACGAGCGGTGATTGACGTGGTG
>NC_057814.1:168815159-168816410 GCF_018294505.1 Triticum aestivum | reverse complement strand
AGTTTTTATACATATAAATCTACTCCCTCCGTATTAAATTATTTTAGCCTACAAAGTCTTGTATTTTGATACGGAGGTAGTATTTAAAAAGAGTACATGAACATTCTATATCGAGGAAATTCTATAATACCCCAATATTTTACCTTTAAATTTTGTAAGCATATTATAACTTAGTTATTCCGGAATAGAATAATGTACTTTTCCAATGGATCATACTATTGCAGCTCATCAAGGTGTGTTGGGGTTTACCAGCCACTATCGACGGCTGCGGGCGGCACATAGCAGTGCCTCCAAGCCCAAGTCAAGAGCGGGTGCTGCTATGCAAACTCTTACCGCCCGCAAAACTGTAGTATCGTTCACACAATCACATACGCTCCCGAATTGGCAGAAATTGGTGCGCCCATCAATAATAGGTAGTACAATTTTTTCCCTTTTTTGAAATTTCACAAATACTAGCACATATAGAAATAATAAATTTATGTTTACCAATAATGGTATTATATGGTGAAGTAACTTGTGGTTGGACAGTTAGGAGGACAACGGTATCCCCAGCCTCGTTTCAAACAAAGAAAAACAATGGTATCCCCAGCCCATCAGGGTTGAAGTCTTGGTGCTTGCATTTTTCTGAATTTATTTCAGGATTTCTAACGATGTGCGTTCAGTAGGAGGAGACGTTCCCGTTGACAACAGGCACCTATGATGATTTCGTAAATCTTAAGATGATATGCCCGCTTAGTCTCTTGAAGGTCCTCATAGGGGTAGGGTATGCATATGCGCATTCATATGGGTGAGTGTTTGCGTGTATATATGAGCATTTGCGTCTGTACTGTGTTAAAAATGGTATTATATATTCTAAAAGAAGATATTATATTTATTTGAAACGTTCATATCTTTTAAAATAATAATTTGTAAAGTGTTCATATTATAAACAACATGAATACAAAACATGTTTCACGTACTTCTAAAAAATATTCATGTGATCAAAGAAGGTGTTTTATGTGTTTTAAAAATGTTATTATAATTTTAGAAGCTTTCATATGTTTTTAATTTGTTCATGTAATTTTAGATTGAGTCCGTGCATTTTAAAAATTATTCACCAAATTTATAAAAGATTTTTTGGGTAGTTTTAACACGTGTACACATCTTTTTAGAGCACATTCAAGTGCTTTCAGAAAGTGTTCACGTAATTGTCCCAGGATGGTATATTTACTTTAAACATAAGAAATGAAAAGGGAAAATTAAGAAACAGAG
>NC_057814.1:168813450-168814911 GCF_018294505.1 Triticum aestivum | reverse complement strand
GAAAAAAGACAACCAAAGAACATTTAAAATAGAAATAAGGCACAAACCCATAAACAAAAATGAGAGAAAAAACGAGACAAAACCTGCAAAATCCGATCATGCATGTAAATAAATTGGCTGAGCCCGCATGCGGCACCCCATAGGTGATTTTTTGCTATAAACTAGCAATATATTCGGAAATCCAATTCGACTCTTGGGAGCATATGCTCTGGCCCACCAAAAATGGTTTTTGCAAATATTAAATAAAATTTAGAAAATAGATGTGCTCATTGTCAGACCAAAATGCTACCTGCAATTTTTTAGAAGAAAAGCTGAAGTATTTGGATTCATGCAAAAAAAAAACAAGTTGAACGACATATATTACCTCCAAATGTTATACTTGTTTTTGTTTTTTCACCGACGGAGCACCGTTATCCCATTTCGCAAGAAAATTGTCAAGCACACTAGTTACTCTAACAAAAACATATGCAAAAGAAATCAGAATTTAAAGTTTTATTTACTACTTATTTTAAATTTACTGTTCATTAGATTGCATCTGCACCCTAGAGCCAAAACGGCCCTACCCAATATATTGCATTTTAAGTGAGGACAAACAGAAGTTATGTCTGCAAGATATAGACATCGTTTACTCCTCCCGCTTTCCACACAGGGAGCCGCCATAGATGGAGCATATTTTTCTGCTTGTTTTAACTTTGTTTTCGTCTCCTTTCGGGCTTAGGTTTTCGATTTTTTTTATTTGGTTTATCATTTGTTATCAAGTTTTTCATATAACCTTTTTTTTGTCTTTTCCTTTCTCCTTCTTCTATCAAAAATTCAACTCTCACCGTGTGAACTCATATGCAACACCGATGAATGGTAAATTCAAATAAATTAACTAATGAATTAAAATAACATAGCTCACTACAAAAAAATCCAAGGAGCTCACTACAAAAAAAATCGGAGCTTGAATTTTTTTACAATGAGATGATATCCTAGGAATTCACTACAAAAACAAAAATCGGAGCTTGAATTTTGTTACGGCTTTGGACATTTTTAAAGCTCTGGTTATTAATTTACCGAGCTCCTTGTTGGGAATCGTTGCATGAAAAACAAAAAAAAAATCTACGCACACGCAATGATCTATCCATGGAGATGCATAGCAACGAGGGGGAGAGTTTGTCTACGTGCACTCGTAGACCGTAAGCGAAAGCGTTTCACAACGCAGTTGATGTAGTCGAACTTTCTTCACGCTCCACCGATCGAGTACCAAACGTACGGCACCTCTGAGTTCTGCACACGTTCAGCTCGAGGACATCCCTTGCCTTCTTGATCCAGCAAGGTGTCGAGGTTATAGATGAGTTCCGTCAGCATGACGGCGTGGTGACGGTGATGGTGAAGTGATCCGCGCAAGGCTTTGCCTAAGCACCGCGAGAATATGACCGGGGGTGTAAACTGTGGAGGGGGGCACCGAACACGGCTAAT
>NC_057814.1:168808461-168813091 GCF_018294505.1 Triticum aestivum | reverse complement strand
ATATAGGTGGGAGGGGAGGAGAGGCAGCCAGGGGGCGCCCCAAGTAGGCCGAATCCTACTTGGGGGCTTCCCTAATTCGCCCCCTTCCATAATTGCCGGAGGGGGAAAAGGGAAGGGGAAGAAGAGAAGGAAAGGTGGGGGGACCCCTCTTTCCCTTCTCCCACTCGGCCTCCTTCCATGGGGGGTGCGCCACCCCTTGTGGGCTGGTGTGCTCCCCTCTCATGGCCCATATGGCCCATATATATTCCCCCGGGGGGTTCTGGCAACCCCTCCGGTACTCCGATAAATACCCGATACACTCCGGAACACTTCCGGTGTCCGAATACTATCGTCCTATATATCAATCTTTACCTCTTGACCATTTCGACACTCCTCGTCATGTCCGTGATCTCATCCGGGACTCTGAACAACATTCGGTCACCAAATCACATAACTCATGTAATACAATATCGTCATCGAACGTTAAGCGTGCGGACCCTACAGGTTCGAGAACTATGTAGACATGACCGAGACACCTCTCCGGTCAATAACCAATCGCGGAACCTGGATGCTCATATTGTCTCCTACATATTCTATGAAGATCTTTATCGGTCAAACCGTTATGACAACATATGTTATTCCCTTTGTCCATCGGTATGTTACTTGCCCGAGATTCGATCGTTGGTATATACATACCTAGTTCAATCTCGTTACCGGCAAGTCTCTTTACTCGTTCCATAATACATCATCCTGTAACTAACTCATTAGTCACTTTGCTTGCAAGGCTTCTTATGATGTGCATTACCGAGAGGGCTCAGAGATACCTCTCCGATACTCGGAGTGACAAATCCTAATCTCGATCTATGCCAACCCAACAAACACCTTCGGAGATACCTGTAGAGTATCTTTATAATCACCCAATTACGTTGTGACGTTTGATATCACACAAGGCATTCCTCCGGTATTCCGGAGTTGCATAATCTCATAGTCGAAGGAATATGTATTTGACATGAAGAAAGCAATAGCAATAAAACTGAACAATCAATATGCTAAGCTAACGGATGGGTCTTTCCATCACATCATTCTCCTAATGAGGTGATCCCGTTATAAAATGACAGCTCATGTCCATGGTTAGGAAACCTTAACCATCTTTGATCAACGAGCTAGTCAAGTAGAGGTTCACCAGGGACACAATGTTTGTCTATGTATTCACACATTTATTTCGGTTTCCGATCAATACAATTCTAGCTTGAATAATAAACATTTATCATGAATAAGGAAATATAAAATAACAACTTTATTATTGCCTCTAGGGCATATTTCCTTCAGTCTCCCACTTGCACTAGAGTCAATAATCTAGATTACATTATAACGATTCTAACACCCATGGAGTCTTGGTGCTGATCATTTTTTGCTCGTGGTAGAGGCTTAGTCCACGGGTCTGCTACATTAAGATCCGTATGTATTTTGAAAATCTCTATGTCTCCCTCCTTGACTTGATCATGGATGGAGTTGAAGCCTCTCTTGATGTGTTTGGTTCTTTTGTGAAATCTGGATTCCTTCGCTAAGGCAATTTCTCGAGTATTGTTACAAAAGATTTTCATTGGTCCCGATGCACTAGGTATTACACCTAGATCGGATATGAACTCCTTCATCCAGACTCCTTCATCTGCTGCTTCCAAAGCAGCTATGTACTCCGCTTCACACGTAGATCCCGCCACGACGCTCTACTTGGAACTGCACCAACTGACAGCTCCACCATTCAATATAAATACGTATCCGGTTTGTGACTTAGAGTCATCCAGATCAGTGTCAAAACTAGCATCGACGTAACCATTTACGACGAGCTCTTTGTCACCTCCATAAATGAGAAATGTATCCTTAGTCCTTTTCAGGTACTTCAGGATGTTCTTGACCGATGTCTAGTGATCCACTCCTGAATTACTTTGGTACCTCCCTGCTAAACTTATAGCAAGGCACACATCAGGTCTGGTACACAGCATAGCACACATGATAGAACCTATGATTGAGGCATAGGGAATGACTTTCATTTTCTCTCTCTCTTCTGGAGTGCTCGGGCATTGAGTCTGACTCAACTTCACACCTTGTAACACACACAAGAACCCTTTCTTTGACTAATCCATTTTGAACTTCTTCAAAAATTTATTAAGGTATGTGCTTTGTGAAAGTCCTATTAAGCGTCTTGATCTATCTCTATATATATTGATACCCAATATATAAGCAGCTTCACCGAGGTCTTTCATTGAAAAACTCTTATTCAAGTATCCTTTTATGCTATCCAGAAATTCTACATCATTTCCAATCAACAATATGTCATCCACATATAATATTAGAAATGCTACAGAGCTCCCACTCACTTTCTTGTAAATACAGGCTTCTCCGAAAGTCTGTATAAAACCATATGCTTTGATCACCTCATCAAAGCGTATATTCCAACTCCGAGATGCTTGCACCAGTCCATAGATGGATCGCTGGAGCTTGCACACTTTGTTAGCACCTTTAGGATCGACAAAACCTTCTGGTTGCATCATATACAAATCTTCTTTAACATATCCATTAAGGAATGTAGTTTTGACGTCCATTTGCCAGATTTCATAATCATAAAATGCGGCAATTTCTAACATGATTCGGACAGACTTAAGCATCGCTACGGGTGAGAAAGTCTCATCATAGTCAACTCCTTGAACTTGTCGAAAAGCTTTCGCGACAAGTCGAGCTTTGTAGATGTAGCGACCAGACCTCAAATGGTCTGTGCTGCTGTGCACCAGTGTCATCCCTGGATCAGTAATGCTGACACGCACAGTACAAATGGAGGATTTATAACAGAGTAGCAATCACACACTTATTACATCGAATATCTCCAAAGAGAATAAGTATGATAAATATGGCTTAAGGCCACCTAAGAACTATAACAGCGGAAGACTTGGAAGATAAGTGAGTCCATCAACTCCAACGGCATCACTGAGTATAAGACCACGACCTAAGGCACCTTACTCGTCGTCTGAGAAGTCTGCAACATGAAACGTTGCAGCCCGAAAACGGGTCAGCACATGGAGTATGCTGGCAAAATAACACATGGAGAAATAATGAACATAATAATGCTATACTACATGCATATATGGCTGGTGGAAAGCTCTATGGTTAAAGTTTTGCGAAAAAGCCAATTTTTCCCTACTGCAAAGGAATAAATTTTATTTAACTATCATGGTGGTTGTTAAACATTGAGATGGTTGACAGCATCTCAATCCCAATTAAAAGTCATCATTAACCCAACAAAATTAATTAAAAGTAACATGGTGATGAGATTCACATGATAATCCAGGTACTAGATACTCAAGTTGTCCATAACCGGGGACACGGCTAATCATGATTAGTTTGTACACTCTGCAGAGGTTTGTGCACTTTTCCCCACAAGACTTGATCTCCTCCGTTGGATTACTCGCACTACAAGGTGTTTGAGTAACGGATGACCGAGACACAGTCTTTCAGAAGTGTTTGCACCTTACGTATGGGTAGACAGTTACACCTGCTTTCCCCTACATCTGCTAGTCTACCACTGTAAGAGTTCACACAACTTAATCAAGTATGCTAGAGCCCATAATAGCTTGCGGCTGCACACGGAAGTTTCTAGCATGAATAATCTTATGATCCCTTTGAGCCTGGGTGGCGGTCCAAAAGAAAAACAGGCAATCCTGGAATACCCAGGTACCTCAATCCACCCAGATGTGAGTTTTAGTTGCCACCTTAGGTAAACCATTAATTAACAATCTCACATCTGTCATGGAAATCTCTCAAACCCAATACACGTCTACGAGCATAGCATAGCAATATAAGCAAACGTAGAAATAACTCCCAAGGGTTTGATAATAAAACAGGTAATAGGTACTACCTCAACTACTTCCCAATACCCACAATTTAATTAGATCCTAATCATGCAATGTTTGAGGAAAAGATCTAATGCAATAAAAACTGGGCATGGAAGGTATGATCAAAGTGTTACTTGCCTTGCTGATGATCCGCGAAACCTAGCGATTCGAAGTAACAAGCGGCACACTCCGGGTACTCTATCGCAAACGAACAAGCAAACAATAAGTACTTATCTAATGCACAGGTAAAACTCGAATGAAAGATCCAACCAGAAAGTTCAACTTAAGAACTCCGGTTTGCGAAAAGAATCAACTTGAACGAAGCAACGAAAGTCAAACGGCGAAAGAAACAAGCTCCGTTTACTAATCTGGATCTAGGTCAAATTTTACAGTAGCAAAAACTTATTTGAGTAGGTTAAACGGAAAGAGAATTTCGAGACGAAACTCTAGGCGCTTGAATCGCCTGATTCCGATAAACGAGCGAAAAGTTAAACAGAAACGAAGATCCGATCAGAAATCGAGAGCTGAGATAATCACGGAAAAATCCGACGAAAAAGAAAAACTGACGAACGGTTAACGAACGGACGTTCTTTAACAGAGAAAATCCGACGAACGCGTTCGTTAAAACGAACGGGTCGGTGAACGTTCACAAAATAACAAAACCGAAGAAATAAACCGATCTAGGGTTTTTTTAAACGAACGGTTTTTTTAACAAAACCGGCAAACGACGGCGAGGTAATACCTCGTCGGGGCGGGGCTCCGGT
>NC_057814.1:168800163-168808123 GCF_018294505.1 Triticum aestivum | reverse complement strand
CGCGCGGAGGAGACGTGCGGGGTGGGCCGGCGGCTCGGCTCGGCCTCGGCCCGGTCGGGCGCGGCGCGTTTTTTTTTAAACATTCTGCCGAAAAATTCGTAAAAAAATAAATAAAAATCCAAAAAAGATAAAACAAAATTTCCCCGTCTAGTTAGAATATTTAGAACAGGGTGAACATTTTTTTGACACAAAAGAAATTTTGAAAATGTGCAATATTTTTTTAATGCAATTAATTTGCAAATAAAATCCAATAAATGGTTTTAATATTTTTCCTCCAGTATTTCAATTGTTTCGGAGAAGTCATATTTTCTCCTCTCGTTAAATTTTAAATGAAATATTTTTCCGGAGAGAAAAATAATTAAAACCAAAATCCTCGTTTTATTATTTGATGAAAATCAAATATGAAAAATTCGGGAAAATCCCCAACTCTCTCCGAGGGTCCTTGAGTTGCTTAGGATTTATCGAGGATTTGCCAGAAATGCAAAAAAATAATATGCAATGATGATCTATGTATAACATTCCAAATTGAAAATTTGGGATGTTACAAACCTACCCCCCTTAAGATGAATCTCGCCCTCGAGATTCGGGTTGGCTAGAAAACAGGTGGGAGTGGTCCTTCCGTAGATCTTCCTCTCGCTCCCAGGTGGCTTCATCTTCCGTGTGGTGACTCCACTGGACTTTGCAAAACTTGATAACCTTACTGCGGGTAACTCGGCTGGCATACTCAAGAATCTTAACTGGTTTCTCCTCATAGGTCAAATCACTTTCCAGCTGAATTGCTTCCAGTGGCACAGTATCTCTCAGTGGTATCTCAGCCATCTCGGCGTGGCACTTCTTCAACTGGGAAACGTGGAATACGTCATGAACTCCAGACAATCCTTCGGGCAATTCCAGCTTGTAGGCAACCTCTCCCATACGTTCCAAAACTCTGTATGGTCCGATAAAACGGGGCGCTAACTTTCCCTTAACTCCAAAGCGCTTCACTCCTCGAAGTGGTGATACTCGAAGATAAACTCTGTCTCCGACTTCGTGAACTGTCTCCTTTCGTTTAGAATCAGCATAACTCTTCTGCCTGGACTGGGCTACCTTGAGCCTATCGCGAATCAACCTCACTTTCTATTCAGACTCCTTAATCAAATCTGGTCCAAACAACTGACGGTCTCCAACTTCGTCCCATAACAACGGCGTTCTACACCTCCTTCCGTACAAGGCTTCGAAAGGGGCCATCTTCAAACTGGTTTGATAACTGTTGTTGTAGGAAAACTCTGCATATGGCAAATTGTCGTCCCAACTAGATCCATAATCTAGTGCACAAGCTCTCAACATGTCCTCCAAAATCTGGTTGACTCTCCCGGTCTGTCCATCTGTCTGTGGGTGAAAGGCTGTACTAAATTCTAGCCTGGTTCCCAATGTTTCATGTAACTGCTTCCAAAACGTCGAGGTAAACTGGGTTCCTCTGTCTGATACAATGGTCCTCGGAACTCCATGCAAACATACGATCCTGGTCATGTATATCTTTGCCAACTTAGCACTGGTGTAAGTGGTCTTCACTGGAATAAAATGAGCCACTTTCGTCAAACGGTCGACTACAACCCATATTGAGTCATAGCCTGAACGAGTCCTGGGCAATCCTGTGATAAAATCCATGCCTATTTTATCCCACTTCCATTTGGGTATCGGCAATGGTTGTAGCAATCCTGCTGGCTTCTGATGCTCTGCCTTCACTCTCTGACACACATCACAAACTGCTACATACTCTGCAATATCCTTCTTCATTCCGGTCCACCAGAAAGTATTTTTCAGATCCAAATACATCTTGGTATTCCCTGGGTGAATCAAGTACGGTGAATCATGGGCTTCTTGCAAAATCAACTTCCTGATCTCCGGATCTTTGGGCACATAAACTCGGTCCTCAAACCATAAGGTATCGTGCTCGTCCTCACGAAATCCTTTGGCTTTTCCTTTGCTCATCTTTTCCTTTATCTCGTCAATCTCCTTGTCTGTCTTCTGAGCTTCTCTGATCTTTTCCATCAAGGTAGACTGAATCTCCAGTGTCGCTAAATAGCCTCTTGGGACTATCTCCAAGCATAGCTCGCGAAGGTCCTCGGCTAACTCCCGAGGTAACTCTCCTGTCATGAGGGTGTTGACATGACTCTTGCGGCTCAACGCGTCTGCTACTACGTTAGCCTTCCTTGGGTGATAATGCAATCTCATATCATAGTCCTTAATAAGCTCCAACCATCTCCTCTGTCTGAGATTTAACTCCTTCTGCGTGAAAATATACTTCAAACTCTTGTGATCCGTGTACACCTCACAATGGTTTCCAATGAGAAAATGTCTCCATGTCTTCAACGCATGCACCACGGCTGCTAACTCCAAATCATGCGTAGCATAATTCTTCTCATGGGGTTTAAGTTGTCGTGAAGCATATGACACAACTCTTCCTTCCTGCATAAGCACTGCTCCAAGTCCTCGACGAGAAGCGTCGCAAAAAACTTCATAATCCTTGCGTTGATCTGGCAGAATCAACACTGGTGATGTAACCAATCGTTTCTTCAACTCTTGGAAACTAGCTTCACAATCCTCAGTCCAATTGAATTTGGTGTCCTTCTTCAATAGCTCAGTCATGGGCTTAGCAATCTTCGAGAAATTCTCGATGAACCTCCGGTAGTATCCTGCAAGTCCAAGAAAACTCCGGATTTCTCCAACTGACGTGGGTGATTCCCAACTTGTTACTGTGTCAACTTTGGCAGGGTCTACTGCTATTCCTTCTCCAGAAATAACATGTCCAAGGAATCCAACTTCCTTCAGCCAAAATTCACATTTGCTGAACTTGGCATATAACTGATGTTCTCTGAGCTTCTCAAGTACCAATCGCAAATGCTCCTCATGCTCTTCCTCATTCTTGGAAAAGACTAAAATATCATCAATGAATACCACGACGAACTTATCCAAAAACTCCGTAAACACTTTGTTCATCAGGTTCATGAAATAGGCAGGTGCGTTAGTCAGGCCAGATGACATAACGGTATACTCATACAGTCCATATCTGGTGGTAAAAGCCATCTTAGGTATATCCTACTCTCGAATCTTTAACTGATGGTATCCTAATCGTAGATCGATCTTGGAAAATACTTTAGCTCCTTGTAGGCGGTCAAACAAATCATTGATCATCGGTAGTGGGTACTTGTTTTTGATGGTCACTTCATTCAATCCACGGTAATCAACAACCATCCTCAACGATCCATCTTTCTTCTCCACTAGAAGTACCGGTGATCCCCAAGGTGACGAACTTGGGCGAATATAACCTTTATCCAGTAACTCCTTGATTTGCTTCTTAATTTCCTCCAAATCTTTTGCGGGCATCCTGTACGGTCTCTTAGATATTGGCCCTGTTCCTGGCAAAAGTTCAGTCAGAAACTCAATGTTTCTATCCGGTGGCATGCCTGGCAACTCTTCTGGAAATACATCCGGATAATCCTTCACCACTGGTACTTCCTCCTGTACAACTCCTGATAAGGAATTCACTTGAGTCCTCTTCGGCATATGCCGGGATACATACTTAATCCTTTTTCCTTCTGGGGTGGTAAGCAAAATCGACTTACTGGCGCAATCGATGTTTCCTCCATACAACGATAGCCAATCCATTCCCAAAATCACATCCAAACCTTGCGACTCCAAAACTATTAGGTCTGAGGGGAAAACATGCCTACCAATGGCCAATGGCATCTGAAAACATCCTTGGCTTGCCATATACTCTGCTCCTGGCGAGGTTACTAACATAGGGGTTCTGAGAACTTTGGTGGGCAGCTTCACAAATCCCCTTGATATGTATGAATGCGATGCACCAGTATCGAAAAGAACGGTTGCAGTAAATGACTTAACCAAAAACTTACCTATTACTGCATCAGGCTGTGCTTCAACCTCCTCCACGCTCACGTGGTTCACGTGTCCTTTGTTGAACGGGTTCGGCTTCTTCCCAGAGCTTCCATTACCATTTCCATTTTGGGCTTCAGGGCAATCAGTTGCATAATGTCCAGTCTTCTGGCACTTGAAACAGGTAACGTGACTTAGATCCCTCTTGGCTGGGGTAGATGGGTTGGTGCGGTTCTGTCCGTTGGTTCCTCCATTTCCATTACCATTCTTGGAGCCATTATGATTGTGCGAACTACCTCCTCCATGGGTATGCTGAAACTGTCCTCCCGGCTTCGGGGCAAAACGTGGCTTCTGCTGAGCTCCAGAGTTATACTTCCCTTGTCCATACTTCCTCTTACGGTTTTCAATCTGCTGTTGCTTCCCTTCAATTATGAGAGATCTATCTACCAGCTCCTGGTAGTTGTTGAAGGTTGCTACCATCAACTGCATACTCAGTTCATCATTCAGCCCTTCCAAAAATTTCTCCTGCTTGGCTGCGTCTGTAGCAACATCATCTGGTGCATAACGTGCTAACTTACTGAAATCCTCCACGTACTGGCCTACAGTGCGTCCTCCTTGGCGTAGGTTGCGAAACTCACGCTTCTTCATAGCCATAGCTCCTGCTGAAACATGGGCTGTACGGAAAGCTTGCTGAAACTGGTCCCATGTGACAGTGTCAATAGGGTGTGTGGCTGTGTAATTCTCCCACCATGATGCTGCGGGTCCATCAAGCTGATGTGCGGCAAAACGCACTCTTTCCGCATCTGTGCATCCTTCAGTGGTCAACTCCCTTCCAACTTTGCGGAGCCAATCATCTGCAACAATCGGCTCGGTGCTACTGGAAAACACTGGCGGGTTTAGCCTCAAGAAACGGGCTAAGTGATCAACAGGTGGTGGTGGTGGTGGGTTGTTGTTGTTGTTGCCTTGGTTCTGCACTAACACTTGCATCAGGGCATTCTGTTGCTGAATCAACTGGGTGATCTCCGGTGGAAAAACAAATCCGGTGTCGCGTCTCGGAGGCATCTGATGGGTTAGAAAAGATGAGAGTTAAGAATAGAATGAGGTCTAGAGGGAAAACACTACCCATATGCTCATGAGACAAATACAATCAATATCACTCAATCAATTCAATCAAGGCATAACAATCGATCTAACTAGCGTTACAAAGTGCTTGAACTATACTATTAAATGGGGGAAAACTACTACTGATAGGGTGGTCTACTAGAAATTCTGATCCGTTGAAGACTCCATGATGTCTGCTCCAGCTTCATCAACAAAGTCATCTTCACTTGGTTCCGAGTCGGTGTCGTCGATGATGATGTAGTTATCCGGACAAGTGCATTTGTCATCTTTTGCTTTTGGCATTGGATTTCCCATGAATACTCCAATCTTTCTTCTCCAGGTCGTCATTCTTCCCTACTAATGCGACGATTTCCTCCATATAATCCTCGCGTGTAGCCTTGAGTTCTTCCTCCAGTTCCTTGATCTTCGTCAATGCCTTCTTCAGTTCTTCCTTGTCCGAGCACATCTGGTTCTCCTGGCGACGAATGTGTTGGTTTTGCTCCTGGATGAAAGCTGCAATTGATCCATCCTTCTTGGTTCTGATCATCTCCCATTGCGCGTCTCGGCGTCCACAAATCTGATAAATTGTATCCTTAAGCTCATGGTGGTAGACTTCTCCAATGCGTCCCATAGCGATGTGGGCGGCCATGCTCTTCCCTAAACTCCAGGTTGGTGCTTCGAAAATCAATCTTATGGGTTCAGTAACTGGCACAAACGTCCTTCCTGGAATGTGAACTTGAATCTTCCAGCTTTCGTCTTTGGGTAATGTGGCGTTGTAGGTTCCGGTGATGCTTGGTATTCCTATGTTCAAGTACTTAGTGACTTCCTTCAAATGTCGTCCAAAAGGCGTGTCTTCATCTGGTTGCATGAACTTGCTCCTTGCATCCGCCATTCCTAAAAGAGTAGAAAGTGGAGAGGGGTCAGAAATGAGAAGAGAGAAGTGTTCTAGGGCTTAAGCTTAGTGGTCGTGTCCTACAGTCAGCGTGTGCTCTGATACCACCTTTTGTAGCGACCAGACCTCAAATGGTCTGTGCTGCTGTGCACCAGTGTCATCCCTGGATCAGTAATGCTGACACGCACAGTACAAATGGAGGATTTATAACAGAGTAGCAATCACACACTTATTACATCGAATATCTCCAAAGAGAATAAGTATGATAAATATGGCTTAAGGCCATCTAAAAACGATAACAGCGGAAGACTTGGAAGATAAGTGAGTCCGTCAACTCCAACGACATCACTGAGTATAAGACCACGACCTAAGGCACCTTACTCGTCGTCTGAGAAGTCTGCAACATGAAACGTTGCAGCCCGAAAACGGGTCAGCACATGGAGTATGCTGGCAAAATAACACATGGAGAAATAATGAACATAATAATGCTATACTACATGCATATATGGCTGGTGGAAAGCTCTATGGTTAAAGTTTTGCGAAAAAGCCAATTTTTCCCTACTGCAAAGGAATAAATTTTATTTAACTATCATGGTGGTTGTTAAACATTGAGATGGTTGACATCATCTCAATCCCAATTAAAAGTCATCATTAACCCAACAAAATTAATTAAAAGTAACATGGTGATGAGATTCACATGATAATCCAGGTACTAGATACTCAAGTTGTCCATAACCGGGGACACGGCTAATCATGATTAGTTTGTACACTCTGCAGAGGTTTGTGCACTTTTCCCCACAAGACTTGATCTCCTCCGTTGGATTACTCACACTACAAGGTGTTTGAGTAACGGATGACCGAGACACAGTCTTTCAGAAGTGTTTGCACCTTACGTATGGGTAGACAGTTACACCTACTTTCCCCTACATCTGCTAGTCTACCACTGTAAGAGTTCACACAACTTAATCAACTATGCTAGAGCCCATAATAGCTTGCGGCTGCACACGGAAGTTTCTAGCATGAATAATCTTATGATCCCTTTGAGCCTGGGTGGCGGTCCAAAAGAAAAACAGGCAATCCTGGAATACCCAGGTACCTCAATCCACCCAGATGTGAGTTTTAGTTGCCACCTTAGGTAAACCATTAATTAACAATCTCACATCTGTCATGGAAATCTCTCAAACCCAATCCACGTCTATGAGCATAGCATAGCAATATAAGCAAACGTAGAAGTAACTCCCAAGGGTTTGATAATAAAACAGGTAATAGGTACTACCTCAACTACTTCCCAATACCCACAATTTAATTAGATCCTAATCATGCAATGTTTGAGGAAAAGATCTAATGCAATAAAAACTGGGTATGGAAGGTATGATCAAAGTGTTACTTGCCTTGCTGATGATCCGCGAAACCTAGCGATTCGAAGTAACAAGCGGCACACTCCGGGTACTCTATCGCAAACGAACAAGCAAACAATAAATACTTATCTAATGCACAGGTAAAACTCGAATGAAAGATCCAACCAGAAAGTTCAACTTAAGAACTCCGGTTTGCAAAAAGAATCAGCTTGAACGAAGCAACGAAAGTCAAACGGCGAAAGAAACAAGCTCCGTTTACTAATCTGGATCTAGGTCAAATTTTACAGTAGCAAAAACTTATTTGAGTAGGTTAAACGGAAAGAGAATTTCGAGACGAAACTCTAGGCGCTTGAATCTCCTGATTCCGATAAACGAGCGAAAAGTTAAACAGAAATGAAGATCCGATCAAAAATCGAGATCTGAGATAATCGCGGAAAAATCCGACGAAAAACAAAAACTGACGAACTGTTAACGAACGGACGTTCGTTAACAGAGAAAATTCGACGAACGCGTTCGTTAAAACGAACGGGTCGGTGAACGTTCACAAAATAACAAAACCGAAGAAATAAACCGATCTAGGGTTTTTTTAAACGAACGGTTTTTTTTAACAAAACCGGCAAACGACGGCGAGGTAATACCTCGTCGGGGCGGGGCTCCGGCGGGCTCGGCTGGGCTCCGGCGAGGGTGGCGGGGTGCGGCGGGGTTCGGGGCGGCGAGGGGCGGTTCCGGCGGC